>NC_051239.1:20455724-20755724 GCF_015220715.1 Pygocentrus nattereri
CGTCCAGAAGCGCGTGGGCTTGATTCAGTTATGCATTTACTGCAGGCATGATTCTGTGATAATAAAATAAATAATAATAATAATAATAATAATATGCCCTGCGATGGACTGGCGATCCTGCCTTCCGCCCAATGACTGCTTAGTTAGGCTCCAGCAACCCCGCGACCCAGAAGGAGAAGCGGCTTAGAAGATGTATATATGTGTGTGTGTGGTAATAATAATAATAATAATAATAATAATAATAATAATAATAATAATAGCCTAAGCGATCTGAATGTTTGTAAGGAACAGTCAAAACAGCGAAAACAACCCCGCTGGTTTATTTTCACGCGACTTGGGGAAACAGGCAGGTTAAGACTTAAATGCGTCGAGCAAATCCTGCAGAAGAAAGCAGAGCCGCGCTAATGGCAGCGGCTCACACAGACATACAGTAAACCGCACTTTGATGTCTGAATCCGCTTTGATCTTTTAATGAGTGTTTCTGAACCTCTGCTCTCTTCCAGTGATTTCTTTCAAACAGCATAAAGAGGCCTTGTAGTCTGTCTATCTCTCTCTCTCTGTCTCTCTCTCTCTCTCTCTCTCTCTCTCTCTCTCTCTCTCTCTCTCTCTCTCTCTCTCTCTCTCTCTCCGTCTCCCTCTCTCTCTCTCTCTCTCCAAACAAGACATTGTACTTTCACAACTCTGATCAGGTCAGAGGAATTCGCTTTTCTTTTATTATAGTAGGAGCAGTGATAATCTCTCTTCGTTGTACACTGGACGAAGGTTTTGCAAGTCTTTCTTCCCCTTTATTCAGCTAAAACGTCTATTTAGAAGCTAAAGTCTATTTTTTCCTAAATGTCATTTGAACGTTATGCAAAAATACAAACTCAGGATTATAACAATGTCTAGGTTTAATCTGACAGAGGTGAGGGAAACAGCCGAGCTCTCCCAGCACAAACGGTCGTTCACACTCAGGTGGATGTAAATGTCGCCCCCTCGTGGTCAACATTTGTGTTTGTAATAATTTGGACTTTTTAGACTTCAGTTTTAATGGTCTAGATTCGATATTCTGGCTTCATAAAACTAAGCATTAAGCACGGTGCTAACTGTGCATCTATTTGAAGCTCTCAGCATGAGTTCCTCAATACCTGCACTAGAGTTTGCACATTATTTCTACTTTACATCACAAAGAGTTTTAAAAAACAAGAGCATTTTTCCTTCACTGCACTGATATCACTGCCCAATCACACGGGACGTTTACAGTGACTCAAGTGCATCTTCTGTTTATTGCATGAACAGATGTATATAGTATGCTTAAATCAAACATAGGTAAACTGTGAAAAATGTGATTAATTATGAAAAACTGTTAATTAAATGCAAGAAGCATGTATGCTTGAAACTGTGACCCAGTAACTCAGTCACAAAATTCAGCTTATGTAAGTACTGTCTGCCCCAGTCAGCTGGCACACTGATAATTACCCTGTGTAATATGGCAGTGCAGAGCTTCCAGCCCAATTCTCAAAAAGATTTAATGGCCTCTACATCATCTACATAATGGGAATATTGAGCTGCAATTATGTTTATGCTGCCTAATATACTATTACTATTACACCCACACATCGTAGCCTTTTGTCAGAGAACTCAATAATGTAAACAATGTAAACAACATAAAAGACAGCATCCATTTAATGTTATTTATTTTTATATTTTCATCAATACAAGCCAAAAATCTGTACAAACACCAAAAAAGTACAATTAGGCAAATCCAAGCAGAAATATTTCTGCTGTGTGAAGAGAACATCAGAACATTGGGTTTACATTAGATGAATCTTCCACCAGGCTGTCTTTAATACAGACAGTGTGTCTCTCTAAAGCTGATGTGCACAGATGTTCTGATATCTATTCATTACGAATCACGAGTCTTTCAAACTAGTTCTAGTACTTTTATGTGCTTATGTTTTGAATTGAACTGATTTAAATATGCACATTATTTGTACATAAATAAAATGCGCAAATGTAATGTATGTTAATGTGATGCCATTTATTCATGTCATATTTCTAAGCACCACTTTATTGCCGTAACCAACAGTCTATGTATGAATGCTTTCAGATCCGTCTGTTAATTTAATGAGTAATAAGGATACTTGTCAAAAACATGCCTACTAACACTGCCAGTTCTTGTCCCTTAGTTGTTGACCTGAACTCCAGTTTTCTGTTTGATTCTTGATGTTTGGATGAATTCAGAACAAAGTCAGGCTCACATCTAGTGCTACAGAATGAATTCAAACAATTGATACCAAAGGGTCTCAAGAAATAGCAAGAAATATCAGAAAGGTACAAAATCCTGTGTCATGTTATAAAAACACGTGCAGGCCTGGCGACTGCTTGATATTTTTGTGGGCTACAAGACATCTTTGATTTCAGAGAGGACAGAAATATATGGTGAGCCATGGTCAGTGCTCGGGTCAAATTAGCTCCCAAGGTTAGAAAAAAGGCCAGCAACTAACAAAAATTGAGTTTGTAGAAAACATTTTATCACCATCACGTTCAAGACTTTCTGTGATGCAGTCTAATCTGTGTGTTTCTATGGTGCTCATAGTCTATGGTTTTAGCATTATGCAAAGCATAAACTGTAGTATCATTGCTAGCTACTCTTTTAACCTACAGTAACTTCTAAGTTAAAAAACTAAATATCTGCATCAAAGCTTTGCGTCTCTATGCTTGCACACATTTTATATTACATAAGATCAAATCTTCCAAACTTGCTCTCATCGTCTAAATCTCAGGCAGCAGAACTGCTAACATTACTGTTACTTACTCTGTCACACATGACATAAATCATTAGATTATCATTGGTTAGACTTCAATCTGGTCAATTACAGACCATGTCTGAAATAAGGTGAGCTGTCTGTCATGGAGAGACAGCTACCAACTGCACAGCTAGCCGCACACAAACACCACAGGCTATGGCCCCTTATTATATACCTCACAACATGAGCTGTTTGATCGCGACGCATTAGAACAAGTACATCACCCTATTATATGCTCAATTATAACTCACACAAAGTTTTCCCTTAATGATTTGCCTTGAGCCTGAAGTTGCTGGTGTTCCTTAAGAATGTTTGAAAGAATTTGTTAGTAAGTTTTAGACACATTGGGCCTCATTCCCTGACCGTTCTTAAGAAGAAACTTCTTAAAGCACATTCATGCCGTTTTCACAAAGATCCTGACATTCACCAGTTTTCTTATTTGAGATTCGTTCTTAGGGAAGAACAGAATCTACATACACACAAGAGCAATTCTGTGGTTTAAGAACATGTCATGAATCTGACACACTTTTTCTTAGGACCTTCGCAAGAACAAACCAAAGAAAAAACGTAGGAAGGTATTGGTGAATGAAACCCACGGTCATAAAAAACATCACATAATAATATTGAATTAGCTATGTTTTCCTTAATTTATCTATTTTGTCGGTTTATTATTGGTGGCAGAGGGTGTTCCTGTTCCTATAGATGTCTCATGTTAAAGCAGACCCAAGTCGAAAGAAGCCGGGGAAAACATATATAGAGTATATCATGGAACAAAACTGCCGCTTGCATTCTGCCAAAATATCATGATGAACAGAACAATAGAAATGTTTCAAAATGACAAAATGAATTTTAAGTTCGTTTTTTTTTTTGGAGATATGAGGTTTTGTTCTGATAAAGTCAAAAATGATATTTTAAAGATATTTTTTTAAAGATAAAGATATTTTAAGTCAGAAGTGCAGAAAAGTCTTGACTTTTAAAAGTTTTATAAATTCTATAAAAGTTTTATGCTTAGAGTTTGTAATTAAGGCCTGTGCTAAGGCCAATGTCCTGGTTTCCCCCCTACATTCCACCTCTTACCTAACTATAAGGAAAAGGTTTAAGAGCCACAACAGTTCACTTGTTTTTATCCAGCTTTATCAAAGGTTAGAATCGAGTGCAGATCAAAGGTAGCCTAAGATGAAACAGACTGTCCTGAGCCAAGTCCAGGATGGAACTGTGCTTGAGAAATGCTGCAGTTGTATTATTTGCTCAGTCTGGAATATGTCATACAGAAAAGCTTACAGATTTCTGGCAAATTTTAGCTTTTTATGAAGAAGTTGTGGCAGCCAACCAAGCAGAGAAAGACATAAGATCAAATCTCAAATGGTACATAGTTCTACAGCGCTGACCTCACTCCTGGTCACTGTGTATGTACAATGTCCTTCATATTCCAGAGAATACGGCTGAACGCTGTGTGTTAAAAGCCTCTAAGGGGATATTAATCACAGAATAAATAGCCCGTGGCTTTTGTACCGTCCTGGATGTTTGAAGTACACTGTTTTGTGTGTGTTTCTTAAGGAAAAAGCTGGAGATCTGGCTTTTGTTTGGTCTACAACTTCTTATAGGACAACAGCAGTGATGGTACGGCTTCCCAACCGAGACTCAGATTTACGATGCTTTTCAGCAGATGTTTGTCTTGTTCGTGTGATTCCTCTCTGTACTGATTTATTCACCCTTTGGCAGAGGCCTAGTGGGGGCTCCGAGTCTGATTTTAGGATATGTGCCATTTACAACACACATCCCCCCATTGCTCTTTTGTGGGACACATAAATTCAGCCAGCGCTCTTCAAATTTCATGTGTGCGCAGAGCCTTGTGGCTTGAAACGCTGGGAGATGTTCTAAGTAGATTTAGAGATTCTGAGCCATGTCAAAACAAAATGGGATTTGAAAACGCATGATTGGTGTGTAATTATGATAAACTCTTGTACTTTGGTGAAGATTACAGAGGATTCAACGTCTCTGAAGAGATGCACGTTCATGGCTATCAGCAGAAACCGCGAGATGGGATAAACATGTATTGCTGGTTAGCTACGCTTCTGTCTGTGGAGCGTGCTCCCACTGCTACAAGTCAATATTACATGCTCGTGTTACTAAAGGTCATCACCAGAGATTGTGTTGTTACTTATGGTAATCTGTTGCTTCCATATTTAATAGCCTTCACTTGCTCAAGCAAACAAATAAACACATGAAGTAGCAACGCAGGTCAAAATGAAAGACCATCACACAAGAAGCAACTATGCGACAACTTTGTTGGATTTTCCTGAACGGCCCATTTCGGCACTAAAAGGGTTGAACACACTTTGCAGAGTGTGTTCTTTCAGCCTGCTCTCTGTCTTACTCCCAGATGTTGTTCAGCTGGCTGGATCTGGGGGTGAAGATCTATGCAGCGTCTGTCAAAAGCTAGTGTTTCCAATCTGTCCTGAACATTAGGCAGAGTGCTACAGATCCCCATCAGCAAACTCACTGCTCTCTACATCTGCTGACCCGCGGGTCTGAGAGTATCCCATAAAAGAAAAAAAACCCTCAAGTAGAATTGTGTCCAAAAACTAATCTTTTATCCAATTAAACCACAAAGGACAATCTCATTATCCATAATAATCATCATCATATTATAATTAGATAATATAATATAATATAATATAATATAATATAATATAATATAATATGTAAAAATGAAAAGATATTTGTGAAAAAATGTCTAGGAAAATAACTAACAAAACCTCATGCACATGTAAAGTACAGTAGGAACAAGATATTCAGGCTTATTGTATATTGTATTTTCGTTCATGCGTATTCAAGATACACATGTATGATCATTTATCCTCAGGCTCATGACTATCAATGAAACAAAAGCCCTGGTGCTTCCTGCGCTTGAGATTTTGTCAGCACTGTATTTCTACCGTGGCCAGAGAGTAGACCTTCTTGAACAGTAGTCCAGTGTTCATGTCTTAATATGTTATATATGCCATATGTTATAGTTTCTATACCATCCATAACATCCGAATGCATTTGTATAGACGCAAGAGTAAAAATGCCAGCAGCACTGTTACATAGGTAGATAATGCCATATCTTTGACCAAATATATCAGTTGCACATATTATTAACATGTTAACTCAGTAGTCTTTTAATATGATTACACTACGTATTTAGACATTTATATGAATTCTAATCAGCCATGTATAAAACGTTAAGCTAAGGGTTAGGGGCAGCGTAGTCCATTGACATCATTAGTGCTCATTGTAATTACTAGGTAGTTAATGAGATTCGGTTGGTGTGCATTCATCTACTTCATTTTCTTTGAAAATTGGGGAATAAACAATTCTCAGTGATACCAAGTTATTGACTGTAAACAGCAGAAAAAATCCAGATAAAAGCTGAATCCAATTTAGTCAATCTTTGTTGAGTTTAAAGAAACGAATCACAAGAAAGGCCAAACAAACCTCTGACGATAGTGCCATATATCAACGCACAGGAAGCCTAGCTATTCTAATGACGTTATTAGAGCACTCCACCTGGAGGTCAGCACAAGGGCTCTGACCCAGTGGTGTACTCAAGCATGGCATTTCTCCTACTTATAATTCATTTTTCCTCTCTCCAAAGCCAACATTGATTGGCACTGAGAGTCATAATGAGGGACTGTGCGTTTTACCTTATCCTTATACTTCTAAAGAACGTCTAGGCTACTGATCACACTTCAAATGCTACCATAATATGATTCATAATAAAAAGGTGAATGTGTGACTTTTACTAATTCCAGATGAAGAGAACTGATTGCTCATCGGAGCCTTGTACTTCAAGACTCCAAGCTAAGTCAGTCCTTCATTCACTGTGGGTTTATTCAGGAAAAGAAGGGGGGAGAACAACCCTCAGGGGAAGTATTAGGAATAACAAGAAAACAAGCTCCTTCTACAAAATTCTTCTCTGTACCTGTCAGTGTTTTCCCTTCGGACCACTTTCAGCATCATAAACATCTGAACAGGGCCCAGCTCCCTCGGGAGCTGCCGAGCGTTTCCTATGGGGGACTGGGGCTCAGGAGCTGCGCTCTTATTGCAACCAGGTGGCCATGTTAAAAAGCACTGGCCAACCATAAATGTCCCATAAACTGCAAGTGGCACCTCCAGAGGTGGACAGGGTCACTGCACCTGTCTGTGGCCTGAGCTTCAACGTTTTCCTCTCCCACGTCCCTCCTCCCTCTCCCTCTCCTTCTCTAGAGATCTTAAGACATTGTTAACATGCAGCTTTATTCTCATTTATAAAATGGTGAAATCTTGAAGAAAACGAATTAAAAAATGTCTTATTTAATGAAGCAGCATCGGAACTAATATCTTAACTAATGGACAGGAAAAATTAACACAGGTTCTCTTAAATCTCTGTCCCAAGATATCCTACTTACTGAATTATATGTTTTTGATCTAAGAAAATGCACAAACATACATTTTGCTTCTGTATGGGTACCTATCTGCATGGCATGTGTGCCTGGATGCTGGGGTGAAGGGCCAACGGGGCAGCATCCCCTACCGTTTTAATTGGTACACAGGTTGTGTAAATGTCTGGACATGGGGCCACACTGCTTTGATCTAACTTGAAAGGAGCTAATTGATCTCTTTGTTCCACTCACTTGTAGCTGTCCAGTAGAAGAAAGGAAAGAGAATAAGGAGAAAAAAAATTGCATTGGGAAAAAAGAATGTACTGAAAAATGATGAACTAACTGAGAGGAGTTGGAAGTGAGTGAAGCTGGGGAGAGTTCCTTATCCCTTGAGTCTCAGAGACAGAAAGAGAAAGAGCAAGAGCAAGAGGGCGAAGGGGAGAGAGAGAAAGAGAAAGAGAGAGAGCAAACACTTAGGACAACGAGCAAAAGAAGAAAGGGAGAGATCACCTCACGCCTGGTCCCATTGCTTGTCAATTACTCTAATGTGCCTCATATGGTTGAGGCATTCTGCTGAAGGGGGGGAGAGAGAGAGAGAGAGAGAGAGAGAGAGAGAAAGAGAGAGAGAGAGAGAGAGAGAGAAAGAGAGAGAGAGAGAGAGAGAGAGAAAGAGAGACCCCATGGAGTGAAAGGACTTGCCTGGGCCTTTGATATGGCTCAGTTCTTCTGTCTCTCCAGGTCCAGACGTGATGGTTTTCATCTCCATCTGCCCCCTGAGTCCAGTTTGAGCTTGTTAAGGAAGAAGTGCGATGAAGACCACTCGCTTAACCTACCCACTGACAAAACCGCAATGGTACACTCCCCTCCACCATGACACAGCAGATCAGAATGAAATAAAATAGAGCTGTACTTAAGCAGCAGCATTAATTATCATTTGTCAAGATCTCCCACCAACTCCCACTTTAACACCATTACAGAATGCTTTGTCTGCTAATAGAGCGCCAGGCATGTTTGGTCAACTTTAACCCTCCCAAGTGCCCCGTGACGTACCTATATGCCATTAAATGCCTCTTTTTACATGTTATTTATTTATTATTGATTCTCACACGCAGCTCTTCAAAACAAGAAACTCTGGCGAAAGTGTGGATTCTGCACTTTTAATCAGTATCGTAATTGTGTTCATACAGTACTGTTTAAAATATGGAATCATCGTTTCCATATTATTGAAAACAATGTTGTTGCAGGGACAAAAATTATTATAATATGATGCTTTTTATTACTCTACAACTTCATTAGTTTCAACTAATTAGACAAAAGCTGTAGAAAATGAGAAATTCCAGATGTGTTTAATAGGATGAACTGAGCTGTATATGAATGTCCGAGAAAGCATCATTGGGAATGATGATATAATAAAATTAACAACAGAAATAATATTTGAAAAGTGGTGATCAAAGCTTAAGACAGTTATCTCATCAAGAACTACCATAAACAAATAATTACACTGTATTATGTGTTATTTTATCATTTCTGGATGTTTCCAAAAAAACTGAAATGTTGAATAAAATATCGTAAAGCACCTTCCGCGTTAAGCCACACCACAAGCTATTTTGAATAAACTAACAGCAATCCTTCATATGACAAATGATTACATGTCGATACAGTATGTAAATGAAATGTAAATGTAATTCATTTACATAGCTAATTACATAACGGAGTGAATCATTATGCAATGTAAATCAATTGTCATTGCAGTTTAGCTTAGCGGCATTGACAAGTATTCATGTTTTTCCATGTTGTCCACGTACTCAGGTTTGAACAAGGGATCTCTAGGGGGGGCCTCCCTCCGGACCACGGAGGGAGAGAAATGGAGAGCGAAGAGAAAGACGGAGTGAGAGAGAGGCATTCAGAAACATACAATCCCTGACAGAATTCTGAGCCCATTCCAGGTCAGACTGCTAGACTGTGACTACAAACTGTCTAGGCAGTCTGTGAGCATGTATTACTAATACTGCTGCTACCATTTTAAAATAAAAACACACTGACAGGTTGAAAAACATCTAAAATTACTGGCTATTTTTTTGCTTTTGGATAACTGGTTCCTAACGACACTCATTCTATGGACAGAGCATGTCCCGTATGTACACACTTTACATGTAAGAGCTCTATTTACTTATTGCAAGTATATTATTAAAGACCCAGTGCACTCAAAGACAGGGTTTTAAATGGTTAACTCCTCTGGGATGGCACAGTCTTTCTCAGCCATTTTAGTCTTGATGTCACCCAAATATGCTGATGAGGGGATTATGATGTGGACATTTTAGTTAACTGTAGTTAACTAAAACAAATTAAATATTTTGGTATTTAAATGTTTGACAGTGTCAAAGTTAATTAGCTGTCGAATATGGTGTTTAGAACTGTCCATGTAGCAGGTAGCAGTACGCTGTTAGAAATAAAGGCACCATGCAGGTACATGATTCATTCGTCAAGGTACAAACAATGTACGTGTACCCTCAAAGGTACAGTAGCGGTTTTAAGGTCCGATGGTGTACCTTACATGAGTATTTCCTAGTGGAAAAGTAGATGTTTGTACCTTTTTATAAACTAATATTTTAAATCAGAACCATTTAATAAAAAGCCTGGAGATGAGACGGGGTGTGTGGAGTCAAAACAGCTTAGAAAATATCATTTCAATGGATTATGGTTCAGTTATGTTCCCTGACTAAAGGTACTGGGATGTACCCACCACAGTGACAAGAGGGGCACTGCCCCAGTGAGAGCGTCGTACCTTTTTTTCTGAGAGTGTAGCTTAGCAGCTCTGCACCTCCTCCACTGCCAATGGCAATAAGTAACACATCTCATGTATATGTGACAGTATGCAAATCCACTATGCCTATGTTTACAAGTTTTCAGTTAATACCCATGCGCAGGAAAGGCAGATGCTGCCTGTGCGTATGAGCTCTTGGCTTGGACAAACATTTGAGACCTTGCCTTTTTAATTTGCAGACATTTTGATGCACACCAAAAATGTGAGTTGCTTAATTATAAGCTGGATGGAGAACTGTTCAACTTAAGTGGCTCCACTACACATCTATCATCACAAAACAGCTAAACTCTCCACTTTAGACGAACATCCATTCACACGCACACAGCTACTCACACACTAAAGTTTTAAACCAAAGAGAACTTGGATTGCTCGATCTTGTCACTTTCTGTATTTTCGTTTTACGATGCGGTCTCGGAAAATCGTCATTATATTCGCAATCAGAAAACCATAGCAGGGAAAAAGTAAAACCATATGAGGCCAAGTCTAAAGAGCCAGTGTTGCTGGTCATGGCTGTGCACGGCTGCAGCAATGCTTTACATGATTCTGCTTCCAGGTTCTACATGGGCCCTGAGAATTAGGGCCTTTTTCATACTCTGCTACCTCAGCAACAACTGTATGAACAACTGGAACTTTAGCCTTGGGTTCTGAAATATAAATAGGAAAGTTGACAAAACAATGACATTTGAATGTATCTGTGTATAAAGGGTGTTAGATGCTAAGGGAGGAGGGTGTGAGGGGTGGACAGGTACAGAACAGAACAGGTCCTTGTCACTCAGGGTACGTGTCCAGTGTAAATGCTACATTAGGATGTGGTCTTCTGGAGGTTGCAACATTTATGCAATGAATTTTTTTTTTTTTTTTTTCAATAATCAATAACTCAGCCTATTCTAAATCAATGCATTAATAATTTCCAAAATATTGATAAGGCTAACCTTTAGGCCAGATTAGTATTTAGGTTGTTGATTACCACTTGCTCTCAACCTCATTTTAAATTTTAGGTAGACAGCTGCGTTTAAATATAGGAGCTTTTGCCAGTGTCACTCCATGTTACACAAGAACTTTTAAAATATTGAACCAAAGTTTCATTTATTGGTGTGCACAAATCATGCAAACACCACCTGCCTCCTGACTGGGTAAAAGCACTGCATTGGCTGGATTAATCTGCACAGGGTTTAGCTCTGCTCAACTTTTTTAAAGCTCTGCATCCCCCAAATCCAACACATCAGATCTACCAGATGGTGCTTTGGTATGTGCAATAAACGCATGCCTTGCCACTGATTTCAACAAGAGCAATGTATTGATGGAAAACATGTGCAACATGCAAAAATACGGACTGAACCCAAGCATCCGATTATAAACGAATGGAATACGTCGCAGTGCATTGCTGGAGCGATGCGAGATAAGCATTTAAATTCATCTTCAAAAGTTCATCTTCTAAGCCGCTTCTCCTTCTGAGTCACGGGGGGTGCTGGAGCCTATCCCAGCTGTCATTGGGCGAAAGGCAGGATAACACCCTGGACAGGTCGCCAGTCCATCAGAGGGCACTGGACTGGTCAGGAAGGCAAAATTTAGCTTGTGTGGGCATAAACACATAAGCCTACAAATTAAGAGACTTTCTTATGTGTAAGATCCTGTATGGTTTGGCTTCTCGTCCTCTAACTGCTTTCATTAAGCAGAAAACAACTGAGAGTGTGTCCACTAGATCAGAGACAAGAGGAGATGTCCTAATACCCAATGTCCTTTGCACAGTCAGTTTTTTCAGTACGAACAGCTCACACTTGGAATGAGCTGCCGATTCATATTAGATATCAGTTAAATACACTATACTTTGAAATCATGGATAAAAAATAATCAGGAATAACATTAAAGTATGTAAATTATTTTCACAGATTGCATTGCCTTATTTGTCGTCTCATATTTCTGTATGAGTCACGTTTCATTAGTGCATTTGTCTATTTCTACCAACCCTGGGGCTACAGTTAAAACCTAGCCAAGCTGGCTAAATTGGCACATCTACAGAAATGTTTCTAACTGTGAATTGTCCCTGTAAATCTAAACCAAAGAAACTAATCCACATTCTTCTCCATTCTGTCCGTCTTTAGGAACAAACTGGAATCACCTCTTATGTCTTATGTACTTAAAAGACTACTCCAGTGTATTTCAACCTAAAGTCATCTGACTTTTCTTTTTAAAGCAACTGCCAACTGGTTTCTCTTATAAGTGTTCTAATACTAAGTATAGGGAAATATATTATTAAATATATTGCAATTGCTGTATCCTACTGATGAAGCAGAGAGATTAGGCTGAAAAGCACTGGAGTATCCTTATAAAGACAAGGTGACTGGTGGTTGGTTAGTGTAGTGGTTAACACCTCTGCCTTCTACACTGTAGACTGGGGTTCAATCCCCACCTGGGTAAACACCCTACACTATACCAATAAGAGTCCTTGGGCAAGACTCCTAACACTGCCTTGGCCTGCCTGTGTAAAAAATTATCAAATTGTAAGTCACTCTGGATAAGAGTGGCAGCCAAATGCCATAAATGTAAATCATAACAAATTTGCCTTCATGACAAATGTAGAGTGAAACGTGAGGTCAGGGAGGTTCTCTGAGCTAGTTCAGTGTCCGATGATGGGAGCGGCAGGTAAAACATGATGTTACTAGTTAATATTATTTTCCTCCATGGTTGGTGCATGGTCATTCAATCAAAGACCAGAAGAGGTTTTAGGGGCAGCAGAAAGTCATTATGTTTGACATCTGAATTTGTCTTTTAAATAGTACGCTATGATGTGTTCTTAAGATGACCAGAGACATAAATTAACAAGGCAAATTAATGGTCAATTTTTAAATCAGGTTGAATTTAACAAGCCAGTAAAGAGGAATTTGCTGTGTGAGATTTGATTACACTCTAGAAAGGACACACTTTAATATTACCTCAGTGTTATAAAATATATATATATATATATATATATATATATATATTTACTTAAAAATGATATTATTTTGTGTTTGCTTAATCATTATAATGGTAATATGGCATGAATATGGCACACTACTCTTGAAATCTAACTCAGTGTCTATTTACTAATGCACTCATTCTCAAATTTAGATTCAGTGTCATGGAGCTGTTTTATAAAAAGTACAATAGTAATTTATATAACGTAGATTTAAATCTTATAAAAACAGAACCCAAAAGGCATTTTAGATTTTTTTTAATGTTTATAATATTCTTGGGACAGCTTCTTTTATATGTTTTAAGAACAAATAAATATTTTTGCAGTTCCCTTCTAATTATTCAAAAGTTTGAAGTTGAATTTGACTTTTATATCAGGATCAATTTATATATGTATCTGCAATTAAACATTGATTTCAAACTTTTATGCCTTAATTCTAAACTTTTGAATGTTAGTGTATCCTGCCAGGAGTCATGACTCCACTATTGAACTATTTAACATACTCGTTTGGCTCGTTTTGAGCCTTTATTCAACAACTTATGTCTCAAAGCAACCTTACTAAAAGCCTCAGCTGTTTCAATGCTTACTAAAGTCTTTAAAAAAGTGCTATTAACCAATACTAGAAGCACATTTAACTCAAAAAAAAAAAAAAAACTAAAGCTAATGCCAATAATTTAGTTTGAAGCATCAACATCTGAAGTGAACTTAAATCTGAAGTTTCTCAAAAATAAATTGTCTAGTATAATGTAAAAATACTTTAAATTAAATTATTCTTATATTAATGCAATATCTAAAACTCCAAAACTTTGAGTGATACTAGCTCCTTGAAAAAGATAAAACATTCAAAACGCTGTGTCATGTCGTCAGTGATGAACCATGAAATATCACATTACAGTGATGTACATCATCATGAAAATAATAAATTGCAATTCCTTTTATTCCATGATTAAGTGGCTGCGTTTGTGGCTGACTGTGGTGAACTTATGGCCCAGTGCTATTATGTTACTTATCGTAATAAACTTTGTGATGATTTACCATGTTTCAGACAAAAGTCCCACAGCACTGATCCATCAGCTAAAAGCCTGCAGTAGGTCTAACAGTGTTAGACACTCTTATATCTCCATGCACAGTACTGCATCTTCTTTAATACACAGAACTCAAACAAAAACAACCTGGATTTAGATGAAGAAGGCATGTGAGGGAAGACAACATGACAAATATTTGAAAACGTAATACAACTGTTGTTTAACACACGGCATTACAAATAATAATAAAGGCAAAAAAGCAGAAAATACCATCCTCTGTGAAGGTCTTAGAGTTACACAGTGCATTGAAAGTTGAATAATTTTTTAATTCTGCAATGTTTAATTCAAACAACCTTTCAATGCTTTGAATTCTGTATTTAGACTCTGTAGTTCAGCACCAGGCTGAGAATGCATTTTGCCTAAATTCATAAAAATAAAGGTAGTAAAATGGCATGCTATAGTCTTTAAAAACAACTTCTGTAAATGAGACAAGAGTGTGAAAAACTTTTTTACAGCTTAAAGAACCTCCATGTGATGTAAAGTTTCTATAATGATTAAAGGTTTTTTTGTTTTTTGTTTTTTTACTGGATCCATACGTCAAAGCCAAGAATCGTTAAGGGAATTTCATTTTTTTAAAGTCTGTCAAATTGCAATTGGTATTGTGACAACCCTAATACAGTTTTCAAAACAACAACAACAACAAAAGGTGCAACCAAAAACCCCTCGAGATGCCACAGAAGAAACAATATTAGTTTCTTAAGGAACCAAGTTCGAAAAAGGGATTTGTTAGTGTGAAGAACCGTTTAAATGTCTGTAAATGTAAAACACATTTCCACACCAATTCCATCGTTGTTCCTAAACGCTTAAAAAGATGGTTCTTCCAGGGTTCTTAAAAAGGAATGGCTCTATTTAGAACCATATGTTCTATATAGAACCATAAGGGTTCTTTAGATTGATGGAGAATGTGTTGTGTATGGTTTTAACAAACCTTTTTGAAAACAGTTCTATGCAGCACATAAAAGGTTAATTTATAGTTAAAATCTGACATCACAACAACAGAACCTTTCATTCTTCTAAGTGGAACCATTTTTAAAAATACAACACCTTCTCCATCAATCCGAAGAACGATTTCATGGCGCAAAAAAGTCTTTTTTAAGGAAGAAATTGTTCTATAAGCAACTCACGGTTCTAAGTAATCCTTGAAGAACCATCGTTTTTTAGAGTGCAGACCTTTTACATTTTGTTGAGGCTCTTTAAACTAAAAAGGTTCTTCGCTCTCCTGTATTTCATCTACAAAAATAGCTGTCATAAGAAGCTTCCATTTAAAGGGTCTTTAGGGAACCAAAATTCTTCTTCTAAGATGTTCATTCAAAGAACCCTTAAAAAACCCTCAAGAGTGCAGGTATAACAGAGAGCAAAGGCTGAAAGTTTAGTGTTAACAGCAAAACCTTTAAAACAAATACACAAACATTTATTTATAGTTCAACCAGGTAACACGTATAAATAAATCAACAGATGTAAAGAGATTACACTTTACATATTTGATTACTTGTAAACAGCATGAAAACATTTTATATTACATGATGTTTAGTATTTTAGTATTTTAGTATTGTTTTATTTTGATGTATTCAAATGACTATTGATTCACATTTATTATTATTGTTGCTTTTTCCTGTTTTGTAAGGTGACCTTGGGTTTTTGAAAGGCGCCATGAAATAAAATGTATTATTATTATTATTATTATTATTATTGTATTATGAAGGGTCTGGGAGTTTAAGACATTTTGGTGCGTGAAGTGAAAATGTTTGTTCTCCTGCATGAATCTGCATCTATTTAAGCACAGCACATGCTTCGTTTAGTGTGTTCATTTCAGCAGTAAGTCAATATTAAAAACTATTAAAAATTATTATATTAAATATAATATTAAAAAATATTTAAAAACTTTTTTTCGGAGTTTTTCTGAACTCTTAAATTCTCAAACTGATTAAGCCAGCAGGTCCCGGATGTTTAAGGAATAATCTGATTTAATACACTGAAATACATTACAGTACAAATGAATCAGGAATCAGTAATAAGCGTATCGAACCAGAAAGCATGGAAGTAGGAATAGTCCAGACCATCGAATAGTCAAACACACAAAAAAAATACATGTCACTTAAATCTAAACCCTAAAATCACATCCCATTGCTCATAATATGCTTTCCTGAGCATGTTTTGGATACTGTCAGGTCGGAAAGAACGCTGACTCATGTGAAGAGAGGGTTCGGGTTTAGTGTAGTGTAGTTTCTAAAGGGATGAATAAAAATGGTACTCATAGCTGGTGACAGCAGTTTTTAAATGTGGCACTAAACGTCTTCATTCTTTATTTTCTTCTTCTTAATTTGTTTCAACTTATCAAATCTCAGAAAAACTAAATATCATGATGCATACCACGTATCCTAAAAATGTCTTGAAGTACTGCGTGTGCATCTTCTTGCCATTTTACCCCTAATGCAGAGTAAAAAGATTAAACTCCATTGTTAACATTGCTGTGTTTACTGTGAAGTAAATCTTACCCACTTTGAACCAGACCAAGTCACAGAAACTGGCCTAAAGACCTGATGGAACATGATGATGTTGCAAGTGAACTTTTCCGCTGTTGTCATTTCTGGCTTGTTGATGTTGATGTTCAGAGCACGCCTCTGCCTCGTATCTCTCGCCAAGTCACTAGGTCCATCAATGATAGGCAACACTGTGCTCAGTGTTGAAGGAGTATGCATACTGCAAAATAGCAAGCAGAGAGCACACAGTGAGTCTTAAACGACAAGCTTTAAACAGCCTGAATACACTTAAGGCCTGTGAGGCCAAATGCTTTGGCTCTATTATAGTATATGACGTACTAGAGCACCAGAGCAGTCTGGATAAGAGTGACTTACACTTTAATCATACAGGGGAAGATGAACGAAGCATTAGGAGTCTTGCCAACGATTCTTACTGGTGTAGCATAGTATTAACCACAATGCTACACCACCCGAGCCCTGCTACTATAACCTCATGCTAAACATGGCCCTCATTTCTGGAGCAAAATGGAAGATTTGTTATCAATATTTAAAATGTAAGTTTTATTCTTTTTTTTTTTCTTTTTAAAGTAAAAAAGTAAAATTAAATGACCCTAAATCACTGCATGGGATGAAGTACATCCTGTCTCATTTCACTCATGAGGCTGTTTAGTAGCGTTTTACATCGACTGTTACACTGAATGTGCTGCTTTTTAAAAGTATCCATTAAAATCACTTTCAAAAATGGAAAGAATCCTAATTTGAAGCTTTACTCACATTTATTATACTGTATATGATTTTCCAATTGCTGTACATTTATTAATATGCATGTTTCAAACTCTGTCAGCACGTCTGCTGTTTCTTCATTTCCTTTCCCTTTAAATGCAACAATTCAGAGTCACCAACAACACTGCACTCCAAAAGCAGTAAGAGATTAATGTTCTGCTACAGATGGTCAGATGGTCGCTGCTTTTCTCGCTGTAACCACAATCCCGTAGCAGAGGGTATTTGTCAGGTAGCTGAACTGAAACTTTGATAATATAAGAATTTGTGTCCGGTTTCAGCGCAAAGGCCACTGGGCTGAGAGTTAAAAGACAAACTTGTGTACATCTGCATGCATGCATTGCACATTGGCGCCATCAAGTGTTTCTAAATATGAAACGCAGGACTAAATTGTCAGAGCACAGCCACAGAAAACCAGAGAAAAGAGCCGCGTTTAGATAAACGGTGTGTTCAGGTTTTTCTTCATTGTATATGATTTGAAACAGCAAACAAGTCAAAATATGGACAAGTCTGATTCATATACAGATGTTGATACTGTGCCTTAACGCATTCATTTGATAGAACTCTAAAACCTGAAACCTGAGTCTATGCTCAGCTTATCGATGTGCACCATTATTTCACAGCACTTACCCAACATATTTCTTGGATTTCCATTTTCCATGTGGTCCACTTGTGATATTTGTGGGGTTTTATGTACCAAAAGGTCATGATTAATTGCACGTGACCATTTCCCAGCCCTCTCTTTACCACTTAGAATTAAACAGGTTGTTTTTGTTACTGTGCATTTAAGACTGATAGACGTAAATCACTTTCTTTTCTGATTGGTTGCCCTGCCCTGTACTGTGCCTCATTCAAAAAGC
This sequence comes from Pygocentrus nattereri, assembly GCF_015220715.1. Lineage (NCBI taxonomy): Eukaryota > Metazoa > Chordata > Actinopteri > Characiformes > Serrasalmidae > Pygocentrus > Pygocentrus nattereri. Next base: position 20,473,902 of record NC_051239.1, read on the forward strand.
GGCGCTAGCTGACACTCTCTCTATGACTTTAGCATGAATTGGAGGATCTAAACTGCTGTAGGCTGAATAAATGAATGTATGTAAATGCATTGGTTTTCGTGACATCACAAAAATCAAAGGCAAATGCACAGGCGCAGTCTGTTAAGTCAAAACCAATAAATGAAAGAAATCCGAAGCATCACTTGAAATCACAAATGCAAATGTGGGCTATACACAATTGGGCCTAAGGTCTCGCATTTTCCAGACAAGCTCCACACCTTCTCAGTCTAATTCTCTGTCCTCGTGTGAATCCAACCTTAAAGCACATCTGTTGTGGGTGTGTCATCTGGGCTGTGACTATGTTTCCCTGTCTCTGCTGTGTCATCTCTTTGTATGTTGTTATGTGTTGTAATCTGTAGGTGTCTTTGGGTCCTAGTAAAGCGCTATACAAATGTCATATTATTATTATTATTATTATTACTATTATTATTTGAATCACAGTGGTTTTCAGTCATCATTCAAACACCTTCATATTTTAAAGCACAAAGACTACATCAGACATACTTGCAGACATTAACGTCACTTTCTCATGTCCCCTTATGTACCGTTTTTGTCTGGAGGCTTTTCCTGCTGTTGCTTTTCTGCACATATGGCACTGCACAGCTACCTAACTTTTAAGAGCCATTAGTATTAGGACTAGCATAGTATGTTTTGCTGACGCTGCCTGTAATACTTCAAGAGAAGATGCAGAAACAGAGGGGCAAGCATTTTTCTGAAAAAAAGTGCCAGTGGATGCTACTGTTATTCCTGCACTGACCTCTTGTGGCCATCAACTGAATTACTGTTGTACTGGAAATGCTGTTAGAAAATCGACCAGATGTGTAATTGCTTACCTAAATAAATGATAACCTACAAATAAACTGGCTATGTGAAAATGGTTACATAGCTTATCTCAGATTACATAAAGGGTCTTTTACATATTGCATTGCCAATTAATTTATGCCAAAATAAACTTACTTTTTTCAAATGGTTCACCAAAACAATCTATACATCAAGGTGATCTTAATAATAATAAAAAAAGATAAAAACTGCCAAAATTGCACACATAATCCATACTTGCTTATCTTGCTCGTTATCTGACCTGTGAGCCAAAACAGAATTTTCTCTAGGCTGTTTACATTTGTACACAATAATGTGCGCAATAAACCATTCACAGTATTTATGGGATTCCTGCATTCTGTCATTTGCAGGAGGCAAGAAAACGCCCTTCCTAAATGCTTCTAAAAACTCAGTTTATCCATCTCAAATCCTTGACTGCATATTTGAAACCTGTGCTGTCAGGATTTTGATTCCAGTTAGATGTCATTCAGACTCACGGCACTAGGTGATGCTGGAGGATCATAAAAGCATCACAAATGCAGGCGAGGAACACACACCCACACACAAACTATCATCTACCTGGAGCAAAACTGTAAGTTCCACCAACATGTCACATGTCACGCAACGCATAGTTATAATAAAAAGTCACGCATGGCATCAGGAATGAATAAACAAGAATATGAGAGAGAGAGAGAGAGAGGGGGGGGGTTAGAGGGGGAGAGAGAGAGAGAGAATGATGGATGCGGGGCGGTGTTGTGAGGGAGAGCATGTATCACTGTCTGCCATTTTTACACAGGCCCATGACAGGACAGTGACATGCGGAACATGGGCGGCAGGCTGCAAGATGAGCAAAGCTTCATTTCCTGTTCCTGCTCGGTGCAGGTGAAAATATGTGACATGTTGTCTTCATTAATTCTTCCTCCATTTGAATATCACCCTCTCTCTATTGCCCCAGCTTTGTTATTTATCCACACACACACACACACACACACACACATACCGTGCTTTGCTGGTACTTTGAGCCAGCAAATTAAAGCTGGCTTTGAAAGCTTACACTAAATAATGTCAATATACTGTCTTAATGCCTCTTATTCAAATCGTACATAATCTACTGTAAATGCCAAACAATTACATGCAATTCTACAACACAATATTCACACTAGAGCACACAACTGTGGCATGCCCTCATCCACACACACACAAACAGGCACACGCACATGCTGAAAATCATTACCCTGCCTTCAATAACAACATTTTTCAGCTGTGCAAACTACATAAAGACGTCAGCTCAAATCGCTAACTAATTAACACTTAAAAAGACACAAATTAGATATGCGTGGCTAAAAGCAATTATAATCTCCACAAGTTTTGCGAGTCATTTGGGAAATGAAAAGAATGCCTAATTGCTGGAACCAACGTCTTCGACAAAAAAATGGCTTTAGCGATGCCTGTTAGAAAATGGCCTTATCTACAAGCCTGACGGTGATTACTGCAGTTTTCTGCAATTACTTGTGCATATGTTTAATGTCACAAAGATGCCTTTCTTTAATGAATGTCTTTTTAATAGAATTAGCAGTCAGTCAGTTATGATGTGCATCAAGAGCCCAGCTAGAGCAGTTAGCATCCAGGGACTAATGTAGGAACACATTAGATTCTTTACAGAAGCCCATTTTAACAAGCTGTGCATTTTCTTCAAGACAGAAATTACACTCACATTTTTTTACATTTTGACAAAAATGATCGTCTCAATTTATTTCACCATCAACTATAAAAGGTTAGATAAGAAGTTCGCCATCAATTATAAAACGCATGCAGTCATATACAACTCAGTGTGCTATTTCTGATATACGTAAGGCTGGACGATGCATTTGTACTGGAGTCTGCAGCTTGGCTTGCAAGCATTTGACAGCACGCTAGTGTGGCAGACAGAACAACATCGCCAGGCCAAGATGCAGCTGAGGCACAATAGCCATGGACGCCCGCATGCGCTCTCTAATTATCGGGGCAAATGCTGCGACTTCATCGCCGACAGCCCTCGCTTCACCATTAATCTTGCGCTGTCGCCCACTTCACTAAGCCCTGTGCCGTTACACTATCTCTGCTCCCTTTCATCAGCCGAGCTGCCGTTAGGCTGTAATTAATGAATCCTCGAGCCCCTCTCTCCCCGCCACCCCCCACCCACTTGTGCTGGGTCTGCTGCTCCTAATCACAATCTGAGCTGGACGAGGAGGAAAGACCACCATGATGGTTGTGGCAGACTGACAGATCTAAAACTATTGTGGCAGTCAAAACTGTTTTTTCTTGGGTTGAATCACTAATACACATTGAAAAATGAATGTAATTACAGGAAACAGCCAAATAAGAGAATTATCAGTATGGTCCTTCTCTAGCTTTGATGTCCATCTCATACCTCTCTGTCACACTTTCATAACGTTTTTAACCCCTCACGACAAACTGACGAGGAAGAACGAGCTCAAACGAAGACCAACCAATTGTCATCCGTGAACTCACCATCACCTCTCATCTCCAGTGAAACCTAATGCTTAACGCACTTGCATGGAATAGGACGACTATCCATAGCACAGCTACAGTCTGTAAAACTACAACTACAATATAAGTGAAGAATAGATTGTTTTACAAGCATTTTCTGTCTTATCTTTAGGCTAAACCCAGAGTGAAAGGGAAAGTAAACCACCATCAGCTCAGTGGCGGGTCCAAACCTTTATCATACACTTGCATAGAAATAACTCAACCATATCATAATGAGGTTTATGTAATCCATGTACTGAATAATATGCCTTGGAATGTAATAAGATGGGATTTTAAAAGTTATTTTTTTAAGGATTTGCTTCCCATGCCCCACGACCCAGATGGAGAAGCGGCTTAGAAAGTGTCTGTGTGTGTGTGTGTGTGTGTGTGTGTGTGTGTGTGTGTGTGTGTGTGCTTCCCATGCATTCTTTCAGGCCATAATGGTTGGAATACATTTCCCAATGTAGTGGCAAACATATATCTTGCATCATGTTGTTAAAATGTCCAATTATGTTTTGTAGTTTTCCTCCTTCAAGTGAACTGAACATGCAGTAGTTGCCTAACATCAGCATATGGTATGATATTTTTCAATGCCTGTGTATTTTTTCTGTTTTGGAAGACCTACAAAAGGAGGTCTATTGAGGACCATTTTTACCTGAACTGACAAACTTATAAAATAGTTGTTGATATAGTTACTTTTAAAGTACCTGTCTATATCTATCTGCTGTGTAGATATCTGACCTGTACTGTAGTTCAGCTGCTCATGTGGAGCTGCTATGACATGACAGGATACAGTACAGAGCCCAAACAGATTGCACTGGGAGAGAAGACACTCAGCTGAAAGCTAACTGCACCTGTTCATCTAGCACACACTGTCCACTGGCCTATCAGCTACTGGCAGCTCTGATACAAAGATATCTCACTAATAAGGATGAGACAAAGGAAATGGGATGGAGGAGCAGACACAGGAACACACATTCACACATACAGCCTTGAATAATGCTGCAGAAATAAGACAACATGCGTTAAACGGCCCAATCAAACACACAGCACACAAACTTTGACCCAATAGTAAATTTCTGATCAATATTTTGAAAGTACTTTAGCATGCACATTGAGTGGAAGCATTAAAACCATGAAACAAGTCTAGATAACCAGTTATCTGTTGCCACAGAACAATATATGTAACTATACAACTATCTATAACCATATGATCACAAACAGCCAGAAAACCTGGGGTTTTCCTCCCTGTAAAGCAGCTGGAACTTTTTGAATCTCTTTCTAAACAGTCATGGCTGTGAGAGCAGGTCTTCCAAGGCTTGGTTTTATTAAGACTGAAAAGGCCTTTTGCCTATCTAAAGCTCTTAATTACCCCACCCGGGACCGCACGCTTTGCATTGTTGGCCCTGGACGGGCATGCCACCCGAGCGTTACAGCCTCTACTTACTTCCTCCTCGATCTCTGCCGGGGATTTGATGGTAATGCCCATTAAATTGACCGGCTGCGTCTGGAATTTAAAGCAGAAAAAAAGAAAGACAGATGAAAAAAGAAGTAAGAGCAGAGAAGAAACATTGCTATGTAGCCCCATGGCTAAGTAAGTATACTTAAGATCTTTAATCCTGTCATTCTCCCTCCCTCTCTCAAGAGCAGGGTTTCTGCGAATCTAGCCAGAAGTCCTGATCTAAGCCAGCTCTGTCTGGCCACACTCATTCATCATCAACCAGGGCCTCTGTGCTTTTGGTGGAGTGTTACTGCGGTTACAGACCTGACTCTGGACCATTGCTTAACTGTGCCTATGCACTGGGAACAAGGTTGTAGTGTGGACAAGATTCATTCAGGATCAATTAATATATCTGATCTATAGAGATATCACACTTTACGCCAAAAGTAAGGGTAACACACCATCATAACTGAGCAACCCAAACAGCGAACATGGGCCGACAATATATTAAGCAATTGTAAGACACAATTTTACTATGTAACGATGAATAACTATAATGACTGGCACTTTCAGTGTAAGCGTATTCAGAAGGCACTTACGTATCTGACTTTGGGAGCAAACCTTTCAGAAATCATAAAGGGCACATCATCAATTGCTGCAAAGAAAAGAAACATATCATTACAAAAGGAGCCAAATCAACACATAAAACCCTACAATATCACACAAAAAGTCATCTTCCAAATGTGCACTTCACCACTCATCACAGCACAATAGACTATGAAAATGCATTTGACTGGATGTAATAGTGCAAAATGGCAGAACGTTCAAAATCCTTGGATCCCCTTGGAAACCCACTCAGACAAAGCGAGATGAAAGCCTTTTTTTATTTTAAATTCGGCACTGTACTTGAGTTCCTCTCCCTCCCTCCCTCTCACCCCTCCCCCTTTCTCCGTTAATTACTCTTGATTATTCCTGATCCTGTCTTGTCAGAGAGACGTTCAGCTCTAAAAACAAAGCGCCTCGTGCACTCGTCAAAGGAGAAGGGGAAAAGAGAGAGACAAAACATTTGCCGGATATCAATTTGCATGAAAATAAGCCTGAATGTTGGGCTCTCAGAAAGAGAAGGCGAGAGAAGAAGAAAAAGAGAGAGAGAGAGAATGAGTGAGAGAGAGAGAGAGAGGTGGATTGAAAAGAGGACTTGCCAAGAGCGCGGTGGTATAATTAGCATTCTACCAAACAAACGAGCTTCAACAGAGCTATAATTAAGCAGGCCTGTAATTAAGTGTATGCCCTTTATCATAATGATCATGGTTAAAGCGCCTTTGATGGCTGCCAGTGGGTTATTAACGGCGTAACCCCACGCCACACGGCGCCCCCGCTAGAATCAGGGTGTCATGACTGTCAGGCTAAAGAGTGCCCCTTTGTTTATCAAATACATTAGAGCCCAAATTAACACAGGGTGACGCGGCCGCACAATAGCTCCCATTGACTGCTCCGAAGAAAAATGTCCAGCCTACCAAGAAGCCGAAAAGCGTCCAAGTTGGTGCCAGGAAAAGTGGTCGGGGGTTGGCGTCGGGTGGAGGCACACAGCCACCCGCAGTGCACCGTGCCTGCTGGCAGAGGAAGAGGATGTCGTAAAAGGTCGGAGGGATCTTCCCACGAGTCACCCGAATACTGACACTATGAATGTTACAGGGGAAGATGCTGAGAACGTCAGCACTGTAATACTGTTTCATCACTTTGGCACAGCTGAATGCTTTTTTTGTCATCAAAAACCAGCAAAGCAGAGCCAGGAGTGTATGTCATCTTTCTTATGGCCAATGGGCGGCTCCCATGGATCAGGTCAGACAGGTTAACCAAGAACACAATGAGCCGTCTTCAAGAGTTTCTGCATCGGCCTAGGATGTAATCCCACCCACTCCATGCATACAGATGTTCTGGAAATCACCTTTAGAGTAAATGAATAAGGCTGTGTGTATTACCCGGCTTTAGAATGGTCCATTGAAAGGCTACATGTGCTGAGAGTCTCCCTAGCTAGCAGGGTTCAGGAGATTGAGCTGAGGATGGTGATGGCTTGTTTAGGTCCATAAAGCAGAGTGAATAAACACAAGCGCTGCACAGGTGAACCGCGGCACAGTATGAAAGAGATAGGCGGGAGAGAGCCACATTTGAATCAATACACCTTAATGGTGTGGCAGCAGGCGGTGAGGCTTTGATGAATCAAGTATGCAGGCAACGGGCAGAAGCAGGAGTTGAAGGCCAGAGCGCTCCCTTTTATTGTCCGAGGATTACGCTTTCAATCAGATTGCCCTTAGTATTCACCTACCATTCATACCAGCCCTCTCACAACACACACATACATTGTAAGAAACATTCAAGCTCTAGGCAGGACACATAGCCAATCCTGCAGGGAGAGAAATGGATGCAAGTTTGGGGTCGCGTTAAGGCGGAGCACTCGAGCAGTGTTTGTCCAGACTGCATCTGCCAAGGCCGAGGCCGTAAAGATAAAAAATTGAGCGAAGCCCACTCTCCACATCTACTCAAACACACCAAGCTGGAGACCGCCATGCTGATGAATGTCCTCTCACATGGATGGATGGACTGGACATTACGTGAGATCAGAATGGCTAAGTATTAAATATTGTGTTCAAATGAACCTGAACATGTGATTTCCACAGGGCAAACACGATTTCCAATTTATACTGGTGTCATGTTGCAACCAATGATCACATCATATCATATATCATGATTCTGCAATCCTAAACTCACTCCAAGGGAAGGGGCCACTCAGGCCACTTTTAGGGGCCAAAATGTGAAAAGTAAAACTGTAATACGCTTTAAAAAATTGGAGTTTGAAGATGAATCTCGACTCGCCGATTTCGGCTAGCTGTTTTTTCATTTATTTAACTGGTTAATAATTAGTTCTGCTGACTGTCATTCCTTTGCCAGCAATAAAAGCAATATTTAGTTGACAAAATTGTGATGCTAAGAAGTCCTACTCAAAATGGGACTCAAAATTCATATTCATGGAGTCATACCAGCTTTTCTCCTTCCACATCTATATTACATTTACAGCATTTGCCAGATGCTTTCACCAAGAGTAATGTAAGGTATTAATTATATCACAGAAGGAGATGAACGTGGAGGTAGGCATCTTGCTCAAGGACTCTTTTTGCTGTTGCATGTTGTTCTTGCCATATGAGTGGGGCAGCAGTGTTAACCACTACATTACTCAAAACCCTCATAACATTTTTAAGGATTTTTTTTTTTGCCTCATCAACTGAAACATTTTAAGGTAGATTTTATTTTTTACATTCCATTATGCAAAATTTAAAACTCCATAATGTACAAATATCAAAAGTCACATGGTCTGACTTTAGCATGTCAATATCTGTACTTAGCGCACAGAGTGTAATTCTTATATCGTTGTTGTTGGAAGAAAACCTTGTATCTCCAAAATAGTAACTTCACAGGAGATGGAAAAATATACTTTTGCTTTTAATGTAAGTCAATGGAACCAGAATATTTTCCAAGTCCTTTTGGGCCATTTCTTTTGGTCCATTCATCATGAAATTTACACACAATGTAAAGGCCAACAGGCTTTTTCAAATTATGTCAAAAACTGAAAAACGACAAAAATGGAGATACGAGGTTTTCTTCCGACAGCAGCGATATACATCATTAAATTAATGGATTGGTACAGTATAGCGGGTAACAATGCTATAAACAGACTGCAAGACAGATTAGGTTTCGATTCTCTGCTCACCAAAAAGAGTCTTCTTCTTCTTCTTCTTTCAGCTGCTCCCTTTAGGGGTCGCCACAGCGGATCATCTGCCTCCATCTTGCCCTATCCACTGCCTCCTCTACTTTCACACCAACCATCTCCATGTCCACCTTCACTGCATCCATAAACCTTCTCTGAGGTCTACCTCTTCTCCTTCTACCCGGCAGCTCCATCTCCAACATTCTTTGACCAATATATCCACTATTCCTCCTCAACACATGTCCAAACCATCTCAACCTGGCCTCTCTGGCTTTATCTCCAAACTGCTCCACCTTCACCGTCCCTCTGATCTGCTCATTTCTAATCTTGTCCAGCCTGGTCAATTAACACAGTTAACACAATTAAACCTGTATGCCATTCTGGATAGAAGCATTTGCCAAAATGTAATGTCGATATGAAAGGAGAAACGTTGCCATGACTCAATGAGTTCTTACCACAGATTTTCTTATGTTTGCTCATCTATGTATTTCTTTTAGTGCTGACAACAGAATGTCTGTCAGTGTTACTAATTATTTACCGAAGTTGAGTAAACAAGAAAATCAGCGGAAACTGATTTATTTTGTTGTGTAAACTTGTAGGTAGTGTCAACCTTTGAAATGAGTTACATTTAATTTACATTCTGTATGAAGAGGTTCAAACTTCGAATTTTTCAAACAAACAAGGATTTTTTTTCCTACGGAATAAGACACACAACTTTAAATTCAACACAAATGTGGCATTGACTGAAAGCTTACAATCTCTCCTCTGACAGAATTCCTCCACTTGTTTTGATGAGCTATGAGTGAAATAATTAAAATTACACCATGTTGTTGTCATCACCGTCAGTAATGACGTCTTCTAAGGACGTGCAACAGGAATAAACAAATGTCCAGCAATTTTTGACATATGATCCAAGCTCTGTATTTGATAATGGTACAGGAGTACTATGTCAGTGCTAAGCAGTGTTTCTAATTACTGATTAGTGCAGTGGACAGGAGAGCAGGGATTGGTTAGTGGGTGAGTGATGGGGATGTCTGGTGCAGAGTGTGTGCGTGGGCTATGTGGATCATGCCCTTATTAATGGTGGTGTCAGGTGTGGTGAGAAATGTAGGCATTGTCATGCCCAGAGCCCACGGCTGCAGACGAATAGCTGCTTCAGGTCGGGAAGAGTTCCCCTACACACTGCTGCGAGCTCCAATCTCTCACACTTCTATTGCTGGATGCACTGTCACCCAGAAGTTCTGCCAGCTGCAGTCGGCGCACACATATCCACTGAACTCTAAAGGCCCTGATGCACGCATGCGTGCTGTTTCATCCACTCACACACACAAACACACACACTCTCACAGATTTATATGAGGGCTAATGCTAAGAGACTAACGCATGGAGGGCTCAGCCAGGCAGTGCAGCCCGCTTCATGAAAGGAGAAACCATAAGACTGCAGAAAGGAAAAAAATGCAGCACAGGAGCAAAATGTGAGAAATTCAGTGAACACTAAATCAATGTAACTCTGTAAGCTGCTCCAATATCCAAAACATAAAAACAACCATTTGATTTATACCTCATAACGGGAATCTGAATCATATGGGAATGAGCAGAGTCGGTGGGAATACCCAAACCAAAAAAAAAAAAAAAAGCAGTCTAATTCACAGCATTCAGTCTGGTTATGTAAATAGGATGAGTGAAAAGGAAAGAGAGCACACAGGAAAGAAAATGTGATTAAAAGTTTCTTCTGCGCTTCCATCCATCGTGACTGTGTTTAAGGAAAATGCTAAGTCTGTAAAAGTGGTTGCTTGCAACTGGTTGAGCATTCAGGGCCTTCCCTCATGCTCACCTTTGCACCTTAGCCCACACAATTAAATCTCCTCTCACCCACCACTTTCCACTGCCAGCACACAGCCAAAACACTGGAGTGAAACAGAAGACTTGTTTGACTTATTATAGCAGCAGGTCATGCATAAAGGACAATGGTGCAAGTGGATGTGAAATCTGGAGAAGCTAGTCAGGGGCCCAGTGGGGTTGCCCAGAAAATGAGGCTCCGTCTTGTAGCAAAGAGAACCTCCTTTATGATCCCCACTAAAAAAAAATACTTCCGGCCTTTTTCTCGTCCTTCGCCTGCAGTCACGTATGCTGCCTGAAGACATCTCAGAGACATATTGTCGTTTATTTTGTCGCCTGGGCCTGCCATCTGTGCCATTCCGATAGAGGCGGCCCTGGTGGTGCCTGAGCATGGGGGTCTGCCCATGCCCCCCCCCCCCCCCCCCCCCCCCACCCCCCAAGCCTCCCACACCCCAAAAGCTCAGCCTGGTCATTAGTCAAATTGCCTAATGAGAGAGAATACAAATGGCCCCCTGCCCTGACAGGAGGAGTTTTGGAGGTGTCAGCGCTCCTGACCCGTGCTATGAGAACAGATGATGGCTCGCTGCTATTTTTGGCTCTCTTTTAATGACTCTGCTGCTGTCCTCACCACTCCTCTTATCTCTCCTTTTTTCATGCTTTATTCTTCAACCACTGGAAATTGATCAGACTGTTTTCAGAATTTCTCTGAAGCACTTGCGTTTCTATAGGACAAAAAACTATTACTTCCTGTGTGCCAATACACAATACATCCCCCACGATGGATATTATACACGATACTACAATACTGCAACTACTACTGATAATAATCATCATCATCATCATCATCATCATTATTAGAGATGGCATATTGGAATTGATGGATATGAGCCAATATCTGCAAAAAATGCTGGATCAGATTTCAGTGAGAAAAACATAAAAAATCTGATATTTAATCCCCAAACAAATCTGTCCTGAAATACCACTCACTCACATGCGATGTTGTTAGTAGTGTATTCCTTCCCAAAGAACAGCAGAGGGTTTGTGCAGTTTGAGAATGACAGCCTACTTCTATATTCTCATCTTAAGTGGAATGCTTTCGTTTAGAATAACTCATTTCAAGCTTGGAAGTTTTTAAAGAAGAAATATTGTGCTACTGTACTGGTACCCGATATTATCATGTCATCTCGAATAAAAAAAATAAAAAATAAAAAAAGTGATAAAGAATTCTATAAAAACTAATAGTCATCAGTTGTAGGCACTTTCTGAACTGTACAGGGCATTTGGCCTCTATTGAAGAACCCCTATACAACCCCCCTTTTTATTTTTTATCTGAGTGTTTGTAATCAACACTGAGCAGTTAAGACTGCATTCATACTCTAAAACTCGTGGATCACATGGGCCGCTTTGTGTAGAGAACATTAATATATAACGTATCACGCTACTATTTGAGCATTATGACACATGCATTAAGCATAGATGAACACAGAAATGACTGAAGTTAAAGGCAAAAATGAACAAACTCCCAAGCAAGAAAGCGAGAGAGAGAGAGAGAGGGAGGGAGGGAGAGAGGGAGAGGGAGGGAGAGAGGGAGAAAGAGAGAGAGGAGGGGGAAGAGGAAGAAAATGAGAGAATATTTAGTGAGAGAAGAGGTGTTATTTTTCCATCTGGGTGACAAGCGGCCCTTGAAATCTGGTAGTGGGTTGGGCGCCAGCACATAGTACCCACTGGGCCCCGCTTCATCAGTCTTCCAGAGAGATGGAAGAGCCAACAGCACCTACTGCGCTCTGGCAAGCCGTGCACAAGCACAGAGTAGAGAGAGAATGCTCAAGAGCTCTGTGATCCCCATCTCCCATAACCTATCCCCATGTGAGGTGCCTGGGCACAACAGTGCTAAATAAACCAATACCAGACGAGAAGGTATGATGAAGGAATGATGAAGGAAATCAAGAAAGATTATCAAGTTAAAAAAGGAATTCGGACACTAGAGCTGAGTGATATTGTGACATAAATGAATAAAGTTCAGGAATAATAATTTGTGCTTCTTGAATCTAGTATTCTCTGCTAAAAGACTGTCTTATAAGCCTGACATGGCTTGTCTTCCTTGGACTGTCTTTATAAAGTACTGAGTACTGTAAATGTTCACGTTAGCACTAAAGACATTTGCTAATGGTTAAGCGTCACATGTATAAAGGCACAGACATACTGCTGACCTCATCAGCCGATGGATACTGAATTTTAAATAAATCAAGTTTGAAGGAAGACGAGCATATTACTAATAACTGTTCCTTTTTTTCCGGAGTCATTAAAGTAATCAGTATCAGCTAGGATACATGCGGAAAGTCATAGCACTGAAATGCTGGCCAACTGGGCTACAGCTGTGTGTGTTGCTGCTGTGCTGAGGCCTGAGTCTCTCTGAATAAATGGGCTAGGCCTCAGCGGAGGGTGCGTGAGCTGCAGAGCTGGCAGCCAAGCCACTGCTAAATTGCGTGTGCCGGATGGGCTGCAGCAGAAGGCACAATTACACCAAATCCCCTCTTAATTAGCGGTTCTGTGGGCATGCTAACTCGCCACGATGGGGCCGAGAGGGGAGGGTGGAACGTGCAAACAAACACACACAGCAGACAGAGTGGCAACTGGAAGTGAGAAAGTGGCGGCAGGGTCACATGGTTAGGGTCGCGTTTTGAACTATTGACCTATATATCCTCAGAATTGGTCTTTGCCTAACATGGCCCAGCTAAACCTGAACTACGACTTACGGCCTGCCTCCCTGCACACTAAGCGTGACAGGCCCTCACTGGACCTGCGCAGTGGCTGTAGAGTACTATTGCGTTTTGGGTGTCGGGTGTAACACACCGATGCAAAGCGACACTTCGGCCCGGTGAGTAATGACGCATGCCAGGACCGAGGCAGGAGGGATGACAGCCAAAGATGCCTCGTTGGCAGCCACCAGCCCAGCCATCGGTCCATTCATCATCTCCTAAAACCAATCCACCAATGCCTCTCTGCCATTCCTCATTAATTATGCTAATCAGCGCGGCATTGCGCTCATCCTGACACCAGACTCAATAGACACTCAGTTCAGATGTGCCACTCACTGCTAAATCTGGCCACTCAAGCTGTGACAGGGGGCAGTGAAGACCCCCACAACTAAGGTTTTATCAACTAGACATAGCAATTTTAATACAGACATGGGCAACTGCATCTTTGATTAGGTAACTGCACAGACTTTACAGAGTTAGTCACAAACAGCTACACTTCCAGTGAGATTTAAAAGTTAGCCCACTTTGCATGATATCCCTAGAGAACCTCTTTAAATAACCACTGCTTGTTTGTGCTTAGCTTCAGCAATCCATTTAAAATTACTTCCATTGCTATTGTGTGTGTTCTATGCGTTTCTATCTATACACACTTGATTAATATTTAAATATACAGATTTACATGCTTCCTTAAGTGGGACCAAAGCATCAGGGATGTTCATGAATTATGGCATACGACGAATACATTGCACAATGTTGTTGTAAGAGAACAACCTTTCTCACAGTTCCATGGGCTTTGGGAACCTGGCTATTGTTTCAAAAAGTAAAGTGCTGATACAGTTACAACAGTGAGAGCCCATACTTTGGAAAAGAAAAGCAGGCACTCTATAGAAAAAGCCTTCGGGAAGCTCACTTGCCCCTCATCTGAAATGGCTCCATTTCCCAGAATCTCATTGTGAGGTTAAATCACACTATATATTAGGAGCTCATTAATTACCAACTTAACGAGTCAGCGGACCCATTAAAAGATCTTTAAGGGCATATTTGATCATAAATCTCCTTAAACTATATTTAATGGCTGGATTTCGGGGAAATATTTTTATCAAGTTCTAATTAGATGTGTGATAACAAAGGCCGCTGAACATGAGGGCAATGGGAAGGCTGAGACAGGCCCATCCATTGAGGGAGGCCATGTTTGATAGGCTGAAGACTAATGGGGGAACAGATCTTTTTCTGGGCCGGGAGATGGACGGGTGAGGAATGATGCTCCAGACTGCGATTAGGCCCATAGGCACAAGGCTCTCATTAGTCTTAGGCTCCAGTTTATTAGCCTCCTCGAAAGTTAGGCACAGATTTACTAAGACCATTAGTACATTTCTGAATTCTAGGCATGGGCAAAAGCAAATGTCAGCGAAGACATCAGACATCATGACAGCTCACTTGATGTGGTGTTTATTTTCCAACATGGTGTTAGAATAAAATTGGGCCTTAGCCCATAATATATAGAATAACAAAATGTGCTGAAGAGGAATTAAGGAGTGAAAACACATTCATTTTCTGTCAACAAACGTTTATATGGACGAGAGGAGGTAAAGGGTCTTTAAAATACAAAATCTGAGTGAAAATACACTGTTACCTAATGACACAGCTTCATGAGCTAATGTGGAAATTCACCTAACCCAAAGCAACTTTTCAACCCCTTCTATATTCTGTCCTGGCTCCCTCTATGCTGGCCATGAGAATAAATCATTAATAGCTTTTTTTTTTTTTTTTTGGAAAAGAAGCTGTATGCAGTCTTTCATGCCCTGTCGCCAGCCTGAAGTCCTTGGCTCCCTTTCAGACGTTCAGAGCAGTTTTATTGCCCCGAAATTGCATGGCTTAAATCGTGTACCCATCGAAAGTAAAACACAGCTGTAAATTTGCTCTCCACATCTTCCCCCCACCTATCAAATATCCATACACAATTCATTTAGGGCAATTTAGCTGATGCTAAACAGAATCAAGGTGAACTTTCAATGGGCGTTCAGCAAAGTAGAGGGGGGGTAAGAAAAATGAAGGCTGGCTGCAGGGTTTTTTAATCAAGCTGTTCTTCAAGGCTAGCCAGCGAGCCATGGAGCACCCATACTTAGCGGATGAGTTTTTGTGCCACTATCTCGAGTGTGTGTGTTCTCTAATCCTTCAGCCTAAAATGTTTTGGTATTGTAAAATATGGCCACACCACTGGAGAAAAGCTGCTGGGCTACAAGGCACTGGAAGATTAGAGTCACGATTAAGAGCCTATGGGATCCTCCTCGACTGCCAAGGAGGCCTGCCAGAGCCGGTAATGGCACACTCTGCACCAAGAGATAAGATGGAACTTTTGTTTGAAACCTGATGAGAGGCTTCCTAATGAAAGTGCTGGCCCAAAAATAATCTTTTTTCTCTGTGTTAGTCAATCAAAAAATGGTGTGGTTGGGATAGGAGGGGGGGAAAAAAAGGAGGGAGAAAGAGAAGTCATTTTGCATAATCAGTGAGCGCCATCTGGAACAATTAACGGAATTCCACAGAACTCGGAGGATCAGTCATATTGGCTTATTAAAGATCCCGAATTATATGAGCAATAAATCCGGGGAAAAATGAAGCATACCCCAGCCTGTCATCACTATTTTAACTTCAAATACGCAGGAATGTTCGATAAGGCTGAAAAGAAGAGATTAATATATGCAAATTGTGTCAAGCATTTTAAAAGCCACCCCCCCCCCTCCCAACAACTGTCTCCGTTCCCTTTTTTCTGTCTCTTATTATGAGCCTTTATGTTTTATTCATACACCAGCTCACCTGTCATTTCATAAGCTCTAATATTATGGGGGTATTATTAAAGCACGTAAAGTGGCGCTTTAATTGGAAAGCTCCGTTGCATTTTCCAATTATTTAGAGCAAATTAAAAGCAGATGCACATACTTTAATAAGGAGTCTAATATCGGTTCCGGGAAATCAAAAATCATTGTCACCCATTCTAGCGTGATATTTTGCAAACCCAAGTTAATTTTGGATCATCTCCTAGCATCTCTCTCTCTCTCTTCCCCTCTTTTGCTCTCTCTCTCTCTCTCTCCCTCTAAGAATGAACTGTCTTCCCATCTCATAATTGAACTTCTTTTAATGGATTGGGAAATAATTGCGCTCCATATTAGGTTAGATCAGAGGCGATGTCAAGGTTTTTTTCCCCTTTTTTTCTTTTTTGATTAATGCGATAGATATGTTAATGTCTTCTGTATTGGGTTTATCATTATATTACTGTAATGCACACCGAATTGACTGTGTCATTTCACAGAGATGAAAAATTTAAATGGCAAGTATGATAAAAGTATGCAAACACACTGCTCTCTGCTATGCTATAAATGCTACGTATATTTAATAACAGGGCATACTCCTGAAGACTTGATACTTCAAAATGTATTTATGAGGCCATCAGATGATACATTCTTACAGGATAGCGAAGTCTGGAGTGGGGAAGTGGGGGAAAAAAAAGTTCATCATAAAACATTTATTGAAATATATCACTTCACAGATGTTGAAAATGGGACATTTTCATATTGATTCTTTTACTAATTAGGAAACATATCCTTCACCATTCCTATATATAATACATCGAAGTACCATCACAATAATCTATCCAGTTCTAAAGATATCGCGGTCAAACACAGCAGCGACTGTAGTTAGCATAAAAGCCCTCACACTGCAATGAGCAGAGACTGTCATGTCAGTGAAGGTTGCAAAAATCAACGTGAATTAGTTTTTAATATTCTTGTAATAAATGTCAAAGCACTGGCACCTCACATCCACACATAATATGGCTGACGATGATAGACTCTCAGACGTGTTGACTCTCTTCCTCTAGGCTGGGCTTTTTTGTGCTTTATTTATTTATCTATTTATTTATTTATTTATTTTTTTTGCTTTTCTCAAGAAGTGACGGAAGGTTTAATCGAGAAAGCAGGCAATTCATCAATCCTAAAGGAGCTTCCGCTGCTAGCCTGACAGGGCACACATGGTTTTAGACCAGCCTGAACCTGGCCAGCTGTCACACATACACACACACACACACACACACACACACAGTCCCTCACAATTAAGGCAAATCCAGCTGTCTGCTCCAAACCTTGGTCTTGGTCTTCAGGTCGTCACCCAGTTAATGAAGAAACATAAATAAGGCACTCTAGAGACAGGGCGAGGCTCTCCTCTGAAAATTCTAACAAGAATCATTAAGAGTTTCCTTCAAAGAGAAGAAAATGTCTCTCTGTAGACTCATTCATACATCAGTTCAGTGGGGATAGTGCTATAACATTTGCGACACATTAAAGAAGCACTGTTAAAGGTGGATCAATAGCATGCGCTTTTTGATGGAGAGATGATTGGTGGCAGGGCATGTGTCCGCCTGTCAATCATCTGCCATTGCCACAGGGATAGATTTGCAGGAACCTGCCTTGAACACCTGGGCAAAACGGCACTTTTAAAACGAGCAAGAACCACTGAGTCTAATACATTTTTGCAACATTTGCAAAAACAAAAATAAGATAAGAGTAAAAATAAAACAGGATAATGGCAGAATCTG
Organism: Pygocentrus nattereri; assembly: GCF_015220715.1. NCBI lineage: Eukaryota > Metazoa > Chordata > Actinopteri > Characiformes > Serrasalmidae > Pygocentrus > Pygocentrus nattereri. The sequence continues at coordinate 20,491,679 of NC_051239.1, forward strand.
CTGACATCTCTGCAGCTACTTGTTACTATTTTATGCAGTTACAACACACTGGTGCAGTGGATGTTGTTTACAGGCTGTCTATAACTGTTTTTTTTCTCAATGCATCCAGTAGTTCATTGTTCTTAGGAGCACTAATGATACCTGTGACAGCATTATATATATATATATATATATATATATATATATATATATATATATATATATATATATATATATATATATATATATATATATAATGTCTTACTTAATAATATATTGTTATATTGCCCACCCTAATGTGAAAATACCAAAAAAGGGCAATGAAAAGATGTAGGATGCATGCAATAGATCAAAAGGCATTTGTAACAAATGTAACAAATAATGTTTATATATGTGAGAAATCAAGTTGTGAATTAACACAGCTTTCAGGTTGCTAATTCTAGGGATAAGGCAGCGTCTGTCAGTGCAGTTAGGCTCTTGGCTCAACGGAGCAAACTAGATCATCTTCACCACATGGTGTCTCTCTCCAGCCAGAGAAGACACAAACCTGCCTCAGCTGCATGTGCTCAAAATATCCTTACTCAATGCAGCAGAACAGCGAAAACACTTATGCCAAACAGCCAGCGGTCAGCAGGATCTTCATGCGCATCTCTCTTACCTTGTGTATCAGTGTTGAATATTTCATCATATGAATGCATAAAAGACATGTGATGAGTAATTACACACAGCTGGTAAATGCTCTCAGGTGGGTATTGAGAGCTTTCTGGGGGGAGTCTGTGCTCACTCTTTCACATGATCCTGCCATTTGTTCATTCTTATGCATACTCTACATATGTAGAAATGCCATATTGTTATGGACCCATCAAAGTGGAAGTCTGATTGTAGTACTTTCATGCTTCACTGTATAAATGGACAAACTCACCTGACGTGCTGCAGACATTCTGGTGCTCAACATCAGGCCTGACCGTGCTCCTCTTTGGGAAGTTGGACGACACTGGTGTGTCGCTGGAGGACAAAGAGAGAGAGAGACAGACAAAAGATGTACAGTGATGAGGGCAAAGATGATGCTGGGTTTATGTGTGCATTGAAAATTGCATTAGTTCACATTGTAGTCAACTTTTTGAAATTCAGACAAAATCCATGAAGGAGATGCAAGTATTGCTGTTACTTTTCTACCATTTGTTCTGATGAAAAATAAAAGAATCAAAGTTTTTTAAAAACGGACAATAAGAACAGACTGAAGAATAACAAACCATGCATAGCCTTTCAAAGACACCTTACCTGAAGGCTACCTACATATGAACTTTATGGTACATGTATAAGCATTGCAGAACTTATTAAAAAAGAAATGACGAGTATTTATTAACAGCTTATGTTGGTATTTCCAAGATGACATCCAATGCTTTTTATGAGTAAATGGCATTGTGTCAACATGTAAAAGTAATAGACCGTTATTCCATTAAACAGTTCTAAGAAATGCAACTTATAAAGGTCTAACTAAAAACACCAAATGAAAGATTTTAGATACCCTCTAATTTTCATAAATATTTTTCATTCATCATTTCAGTTTGAGGGCATATTTGCAGAAATGGTATATGGCCTTCTTAATGTCATGTTGCGAATACTGACAAAAGCTGCTGATAAAGTTGACTTTTTACAATACAGTACTCAGAATATGCTTATGGGTGTTTTATGAAGTCCCTTTAAAAATACTCCATTGCCAATGGATGTGGCCTGTCAAAGTAGTCACAAATCTACTAATTATTATGGTTAACAAAAAAAGTGGTTAACCTAAAAAAAGGTTAAAAATAATTGAAAAAGACGAGCAAATCAGTTTTGCAGTTTTTCCAAAAAAATCTAAAATACTAGGATAAACTTTATTAAAATATATATAAAATATTATGTAGCAAAAATTGCATGTAAATAGATGTGCACATCAGGCTCTTACTCTTCCAATAAGACAAACCAGTAAGAGAATTAATGATCACTGATTTGAGAAGGTCCATTTTAATCATCAATTTAACAGCATTAAACAAACTAAAGACTAGAGAACAGGGCAGCCTTGAGTACCAAATGGGATGAAGAAAACACAACAGCAGCTTTGCGTTTTGGTAATGTTGAGTGTCTATCCGGGTGCATGCCAAGGACTTCATCTGATCATTAACCCCCTCTCCCTCCCACGAGCTGCTCCCAAGTGCCTGGGAGAGGTTGTCATGGAGTCGATGATAATAAGAGCAGTTTCGGAGCCCAGCATGGTGCCACACATTCACACTTACTTCTCCAGCAGCAGGCCAGAAAAAACCTCAAACCTCTTTCACTCCCCACACACACACACACACACATATTACCACCTCATCAACCTTGAGAAGGTGGCTGTAGCCAGACTGATGTCACACTGCATGGACAGATCATCTGGTCGTCTCGGCTTGCCCTGTCTCAGTGGAGCATCATCAAGTAGGCTTGTGAAAGGGGACACTATAACAATGCATGGGATATTCCAAGCTACATTTCCAAGACATAATTTCCTGTGACCTGAGTTGAAATAATGCACTGCATTTCAAGACATGCTTCTGTTTACTGAATTTAAAAATAAAGCAAATATCACAACACAAAAAGTGTAGCTATATTTTAAAAGTAATATATAAAATAAATAAAAGCTCTCATCTCAGCCGTAATGTGACACCAAGTCTTTTACCTTATTAAACTTCTGCTGTAACATAAAAATAGCCTGTGATGCACTTCCTGGGCAGTCTGAGCATGCTACACTCTCCTCATCAATCAAGCACCAGTGAATTACACTCTCTGACTCATTCACAGGGATCAATAAATCCACTGGTGCGCTGCTGAGCCTTCCAGCATCAGGAGAGCTGCATAATTCCACTTTACGCATGCTTTGAAGACCAAACGAGCATCTCCAACAGGTTACACAACACAACACATCGGATGCACTGAAGTCAAGTAGAGTCATATTTAGGGAGAGATTAAGAGCAAAGTGACACCATGAAAGAGAGTAAGACGTTGTTTAGGTGATGGGAACATCCAAAGTACGTTAAGAAGAAAGTAATGAAGTGTAGACGTGAGAGAGGGCCAGATTTAGGAAAGTCAAGAAAAAATGTCTAATGCCCTACAAACGAACAGATTCTACAAAAAGAAAGGTTGAAACCCAATGGTATTATAAGTCTGAAAGTGAGAAACACAGCCAGCGCCCCAAGGGATCCTTCAGGGACTTTGGATCAAGTTTGGAGCTCAATTCTAATCTTCCTGAAAATGTTCAATAGTCCATTGTGGCTACTCTGCATTTCTATCACTTGTGATGAGATAAATAAATGCAGTAATTTCTATCAGGGGCAATAAAACATGCTCCTTGACAGGTTGTGGTATTTATGAACTGAAGCCTGCAACTCAGATTTATTTCCCTCGATGGGGCTGACTTTCCCCCTGTTCATCTGCATCAGCATTCGCCCGTGTTCAATCCAGCCCAATGGTGAATTTTTAAAAGGTTGACATCAATCTTGTGGAACCGATTGCCACATTTAATGAAGACTTCCCTTCGTTTGCAAAGGTTGACTCGGATGCAGAGGGGAAAAAAGCAAGGGGACATGACTCTTCTTGCGTCGAGACATTTCACAAACAGCGATAAACTGAAAGGAGATGGTTTTTCACTCACTGTGAAACGGGCCTTGACCACCACGGGCAGTGAAGCAGCAGAAAACAATAGAGAATGATCCAGAGTGATCCACAAAATGGAAATGAGATACATTCGGTGAAAGGCCTCTATAAGACGTTAAAATTTGATAAGGTCAAAATGGAGATACAGAGATGTGGTCTTTAGAGAACTTACCATTAGAGAATAAATGAATACAGTCCCTCTGAAGGAGTTCTGAATGACTTCTTTTTAACAAAAACTCCTAGCGGTCTCTTGGCAATAGGAAACTGGAACAAAAGTATAGCTGAAGTGGGGCATCTTCCAACTTGTCAAAGAATGCAAACCCACTCAATGCAAATTCTCCCATTTTTCCGACTACACTGGCTTGGGTAGCATATGGCAAATCAATTACGTGTCTAATTCGTAAAACAAAAAACATGGCAAGTGTATTGCCACTTAATCACCAACAGCCCTTATCCTCAGATTATGTTGGCCACTGGAGTTTTGTGTACAATTAATCATCATTCAAGCCAGAAAAAGCCATATTGACACATATCCCTAATTTGAATATCTAATTATGCTGTTGTTTTGCACAGGATCACAGCAAAACCTAGGGCATCGCCTGATTGATTAAAACAATGCGCCATTTAACTTGAGCACACTGAACATAAAAAGTAAATAATGGAAAAATTTGTGTGTTTGGGGAGATTTAACTCAACTCCAAGCAACTATGCCTCTGTTCTTATTTTTCATATCTATGTAACTTTTATATTATTTCAGTTTCAATAAATAATCATAAATAATCTGGCACATTGAAGATGAGCTAGTTAAAGGAAAAAAGGAGATACTTCATCACAGACCTGGAAAAATTAGTATGAAGTCAAGTCAGGGTTAACCACAGCCCTAAAAATCTATAGATAATAGATAAAAAATAGATAAAAATCTTGGAAAAGCAGTACAAGAGCTTAGAAAAAGGAGAATCGTAGTAACAGCATGAAGGTCTCAAGGTGTGAGCTTAAAGTACGGTGATGGCTGACTGGAGGAAAAGAGGAGATTAGCTGGGAGCTATGAAGCTAAAGGGCAGCCAGAGAAGTTCAGGATGTGAGGCAAGAAGACAAATTAGGAGCAAGTCTTCAGATGAAGAGACAGTTACATCAGACCTAGCACAGGTAGTCTCAACTGATGTGCAGAAAGAACAATCCACTGACTGGAGAGTCTTCAGCCGGACTGCAGTCATGTTTTCTACAATATGGTTCTGCACATAATGTACAGTACATGGTAAACTGCTTAATTAAACAACTATAATCTATGATAAAAAATCTAATGGGGACCACAACTTTGCTTATTTTTTATTTTTTTACATTTAACAGGCCTGTCCAGTATGTCTTTTAAAATGAAAACCAAATAATTCTAGCCTCCCCCACATAATTCACTGTACTTTTTACTAAAATATCCACCAAGACCAGGTAAATTAAGTTCAATTAATTGTCTAAATCACAATATCAAAGGCACCCTCCTACACGCTCACCACACCATGGGTGGCTGATGAGCAACTGAAACAAGCAACAGCGGAAAGGCAGGAGTATGGGTCCGTGTAGAACATCTGTCACGGCTTGGACAGATAGGCGGAAGCCTTTGGAGAAGCAAGACAAGGATAAAAATAATATCGCCAGAGAAGCGCATGGACTGAGATGGAGGAATGTGGAGGCTGGTGTTTTGACACTCATCCGAGCTCCTCCATGACAACACCTCAACGCTCGGCTCGGCGCTGGCGGCCCTCCCAGCCCACAGTGTGTAGACAGCTCCTTTCAGCAGTGGCACCTTCCACACTTGTCATTATGCTCCTTTAAGTTGCGTGTCAGGTACGGAAAGAGCAGAATCACGGCGAGCGCGGCTGGAGGAGCTGGGAGAGTGGAAGCCCTAAACAACAACAGATCTTTCCTGATAATTCTATCATAGGTGGCACCACTCGGTTTGCATTTGCTTGATGCAGATGGAAAATTTGCAACTTTTTATGTTTTTCCAGTATAAAAAGCATCAGAAATAAAAAGAAGGGGGGATGTTTGAAAACCTAGATGCTGGAAGATGCTGTCAAAACAATGCACATACTGTACAACGCATGCTCTCCCAGAGGACTGGGATCTTGGCTGTTGTTAAGAGACTTGATGCTTTGCAGGAGAGATGCAGTCAGCTCCATCAAACATGTAGAAGAATCCATGACACACATTCTTCACCTCTTATCATGACAATGTACATGGTTCTCAACACTTTCAGATACAGAAAACCTAAAACCTTTACATTAAAGAGCAATGTTTCACCATAACACTGTCATATCCATAAAAGAATCGGCATCAGACCACCCTAAGACAGTTTGCTTTGGAGCCTGCAAAGAGACAAAATGGCCTGAAATAATGCCTACATTACAACTGAGCATGTAGCAAATGTAAACGGGTGGAAGTTTGAAGAATGCTTTCGTTTCAAGAACTTAAACTTGAAAAAGAAAAAAAAAAAAGATTGTCAGTCAAGGCAGAAGAGGCACAGAGGCTGTTTTACAGTCTATACTCATTGACCTCCACATGACACATCCATGGGGTGAATCATTGTCCTGAAAGGAGAAATCATAAAAATCAAAACAAGCTCGCAAGAGGAGAGATGCTTGGCCTCTGCATTTATATTCTTCTGCCTTTTGATTTAAAAAGCTTCCCTCCCTTATATGAGGCCCATCATTGTGAGAGAAATGTCAAAAACCTTGATTCTTTAGGCGAAAAATGAAACCGAAATATTAGTGCAAGGCCAATTTATGCTAGCTGTCGGTCTGGAGGTCAGATATTGGGGCAGGGATGACAGTTTTATCAGGAGGACAAACTGCAGCTTGAGTGGAGAGAAGAGGCTCTGAAGTAGACCTTAAAAAACCTCACTCTATATAACCTCTCCCAAATCTATGGGTCAGAAGCTTGTCTGACAATGAAATATAACACAAAGCTGACACCATCCATTTTAAGGCATGTATGCACTACTGTGAAACAGATAACAGACAAGGAGGCCTTAATCAAGAAGTCAACTCCAACAAAGTAACATCTGTATCATCTACATCCAAATGCACCTCAAACCTATAATATATGAGAAAGGATTGATCGTGGTAAAAACGATTTATTTACAACTTCTGATGCATTCGGTGGGCATTGAGTTAATTTATGCACACGCTTTTTCATCTCAAGCAACGATGCGGATATGTATTTTGAAAATGTTTTGGTGAAGCAGTTGTCCTTGCAGCATATTTGAGATTTCACTGAGATTTTAATGACTTTGCACTTGTAGTCAGAACACACTTTGAATGGTCTTCTAGTTGCCTGGGGCAACGGGGGGCTTATGTGTAGAACCACCAGCATTCAAAATTACAGCGGTCATTAAACATTTATTCCTTATTGACTATGTTTAAAACATTTTTCCTCTAACTGTAAAAGGCACTTAGATTTAAGGGTATCTTCAAAAAGCTATAAAAATACTGAAGATAGCCAGGAGTACTAAACAGAAGGGGGAGCATTCCCTGTGATAAACTGAAGTTAAACTAAGTTGCTTTTCACTAAAAATTCACAACTAATCCTTGATGAAAACAGAGCTTGTCCAGAAGCTATTTCACCCCCTTCCACCACCACTTTCTTCTCAAATGTATATGTTACATAAACTGCATTCTTCTGGACTACAAAGTTTCAGTGGAGGGATGAATGAAACTAATATATACTATTACTAATAGTATACTATTAATAATACTATTACTAATTAGTAATATATACTAATACTATATACTAATAAATATTTTAGAAAATTATAAAGTTCAAAATGTGCTTTGACTTTTGCACAGGCCACATTTTACTGCTTTATTTCATTCTAATATGTTCAATTCAACACAAGCAGGTTTTGTGCCCTAAAATGAACAGAAAACAATATGCAATGAAATAATTAAGAACTAAACATATATTTAAACCATTACTGTTACCTCAAACTCATTTCTAAAATCTCCCAGATTTAAGATATTGAACAAACATCAACACCTGAGTGTCTCATGCAGAAGCAAGAATTTTAATATTAATAAAAATTCCACAGCTTGTGATCACAGCAGGAATCGGAGGAGGGCCAGGGGTGCTCACTCCGAGGTGCAATTTATTCTTACCCGCCCGTCTCTCATGCTTGAAACGAGGCATCAAAAGAGAGCTGGATTAACAGAATGGAATGGCAGGGTGTGAAAGTGCGAGGCTCTCCAGCATGGCTCAGGCACATCAAACGTTCGCTAGCCGTTCATGAAACGGCCCCTACAAAGGCTTTTATTTGAACTGTAAAGCCACAGTGTAATTCTGGGGGTTTGCTCTCATGTACAGTGTCAAGTTCAAAGACCAGTCATGGAAATAAAACCTGAAGTCAGACCACTGTCCATTCCTTTTACTACTCATACTAGTGTGCATCAATTCCAGCTAATTTAACGAGAGATTAACAACATAAATATGTAATCACAGGGCACTGTGACAATTACAGACAGCAAGCAACATACAGTGATAATGTTCAAGTTGATTTCCTCAAGCCTGTCTATGTTTCATTTCAGTTGCAGTGGGTTATAGCCCAAAACTTTCCGTGGGTGTCTGGCATGCTGCAGTTGGTCTCCAGAACACCCCTACCGACCCCTCCGCTGCAAACACACATCTCGTGCAGCCTCGGTTGTTTATTTACTGTTTACACAGGAAATCCCAGCCACTTCCTGCTCATAAATTATTGAATTGTTGAGTTTGGATAGAGTACAAAGTCACATTCTCTCAATCTTCCCTTCAGGCACGCAATGTGTGTGTGTGTGTGTGTGTGTGTGTGTGTGTTGAAAGACACAGTGGAAAGAATTGAGCAGTATGTTCGTCTCTAGCCAAATACACTATTTCTGCCTTTATTATTCAGCCTACCTGTCTGATTTTGGGGAGATTTGAAAGCACTCAGAGGAACGGTACCATCTCATTATCTGTCTGTCTGTTTTTTTTTAAATTATTCCCTCAAATCATCTAGTGCTGACATGCTTAATTATACCTAAAATGAACTGATTAAAAAGGAATGAAGTAACTCTGCGTATTCACCAAGGAAATTTAAACAATCTGATATGTTCTTGACTCTTCATCAGAGAGCAGGACTCTTCATGGGATTCATTGTTCTCTACCCTTCATTTATTTAATTTGCAGTCCAAACAACTACTACATACAACTTATTGATTCTTCTGTCAGGAAAAAAAACACAACAATATATTTAACAGAACGTTGCACAGACGCCTTCACTAAACTAAATATAATATCTTTTTTCCAGGATTTGTTGTGTCCATAGTTTTTGGGAAACTTGCCAATCCATTGTTCTGAGAACACCAGTAGCTTATTTGTTTGATTTGTAAATGTAATTTTCTCAGTAACGGCTTCTTAACAGTTACACAACCTTTTACACCCGCAGCACTATATTATGACAGTGTAAGGATGGACAAAAACATCAGTGGATTGGAACTTGACCTTCCTCCTGTCTCTCAAAGGTAAGGCTCTTTATTTAACTGTAGGTTAAATAAACTTTCTTTATGTAAGTGCATTATCCCACACATCACAAATATCTCCTGAAAAATGAACAACTTGGACTTAATGGACGTTTCGACTGGAAATTCAGTGCATTGAGGGTGGTCTCTGACTTTTCACCGTATTCTCCTTTTTACCTATAGAAACAGGCATTAAGGAGCGTCATGCAGTAGCTCTGTATATTGGTTTAACTTTATAAAGAAACTTCGGTTTGTGGGTAATGCACAGTCTGCTGTGTATCTTTAGAGTGTGTCCTACCCTGAGTCTGGAACAGTCTGGTGAACGGACAGTGTGGTATGGGGTGCATCGTGCGCCTGAGGAATCCTTCCCATCAGATACCAAATCGCCATTCCATTTAGCTCTCTGTGGAGGAACGGAACACTTGCCCATCACTAAACAGCAGAGTGTATATATTCAACAAATGCAATTACTTTACTGAGTCGGCAAAGTCAAGTGTTTTTTACAACTCTTAAATTCACTACATCTGATATGGCCAATTTCTTGCCCCCTGAGGTGAGAGGTGAAATGTATTTGTTATTAAGCACCAGTAGTGTTTTACATAATGTTGAAGTGTTTTAAAACCATATAAAAAGTCATATGGTATAAAAAGTATGGTTTCCTGATTATATTCCAAAGCCATTAAAAACTAGATATAGGGCTGCATGCAGTAAAAGCTGAGGCATAAAATCCATCCTGAGCTCACCCTATAAATGTGTAGTTAGCAGGGCTCTGTTTTGACCTGTTCTGAATGAGCACATCACATATGGCTGTGTCAGTACTGCGCCTCGGGATCAGCTTCACATACAGCCTCTTCTTGCTCAATGCTAACTCATCTGAGAGAGAGACAGAGAAAGAGAGAGAGAGAGAGACTGAATATCTGCACCATGCATATAGCTCATTATGCAGATTACAGTACTATTATATGGCACTTTGTATTAGTAGTATTAGTAGTATGTATATTTTTCTATTGCTGCATGTATTTACATTATTCTACTGTGCAGAAAAAAAGACCAGCTCTGGGAAATCTTGCAAAAGATTCAGAAAAAGAACAAAACGCTTCTAAAAAGAACTGCTTCCGAACAATTTATTCAATGGGTCACACTAAATGAGGATAAAACATTAATATTTGAACACAAAATAAACACAATGTATGCAGGGTACTTGACACATTATCAATAAACAACGAGGATCATAATTACATAAAACCTATAAAACCGCATTTGCTGAGAGTGCTGGGCATCTTCATAAACAGGGTGTGCCAGCAGAAAAGAACCAGCAGTTTGAGTGACGGTAAAATGGCAATTTAATAGTGGCTGATATATCCATTAAACATGGTTTCACACAATAAAAGCATTGCATTAAAGCATAGCCCAACAAGACTTTTTATTCATCTTTTTATTCATTCCACTGGAACCTGAAGCCAGCCCTGCTCATATTACTTTTGAGCCCATCCCATTCATTTTAAAGCAGCACGGGGCGAGTGCTATATAAATGCAATAATAATGAAAATAATAAACATGCTGTCCTCACTCTCAATGGCAAAATAATATTGCATTCTCAAAGGCACAACGAGAGGAGAGGAGAGGAGAGGAGGGAAGAGGAGAGGAGAAATACATAGCACTCAAAAAGCACTAAAGCATCGGGGGAATGCATTTCATTAATATTAGATAACCACCATCCACTCGCGCTCTTTCCAAATAAATACATAAATAAATAAGCGCGTCATAAAGAAAAGCCAGGCTCCGGCAGAGATAAACAATGACTCATCGTTCTTCTCTCCTCCTACCTCTGGGGCAAAATGTTTATTTTATTCTTTTCCACTCTTGTAAATTATGCTAAACCTGCACCCATGAAACACTCACATTCAGTCCTGAGAGGAAACCTCCCTGAGGACCAATGGCTGCTACAGAGAGAGAGTAAAAGAGAGAGAGAGAGAGAGAGAGAGAGAGAGAGAAAGAGAGAAATAGAGAGAGAGAGAGACAGAGAGACAGAGAGAGAGAGAGAGAGAGAGAGAGAGAGAGAGAAAGAGAGAGAGAGTGTGTATAAATATGTGGGAGGTATTTAAGAAAAACGTGATTGTGTGGGCATCTGTGGAGCTTACGAGTGTCCATGGTTTCTTGGATCAGTGCGAAGCCCTCTGGCAGTGTGTCCTTCAGGTCAGTCAACTTCATATCCACCAGAACATTTCTTAATTGGGTCTGCAGTCGAGGAGAGAAGGAGTATTAAACCAGAGCTGTCCAAACTGGCCCTCAGGCCAAATCTGGCCAAGACCTTTCTGCCATGACATCTACTTTGATGACATCGGCTCAGACAATGACATGCACCTGAAAGCATCAGAGGCAAATTACAAAGAAATGTTCTTGTTATTTATGAGACCTTGATTACCCATTCAAATGGCATTTTGGACTAGTGGGAAAAAGTTTGAATATCTCTTGCAAAAATAACTACACTTCAGGATGAAAAGGATGATTAGTTTTAAGCTGGACATGCACGACATGGCTAATTTCAAAGATATATTCAAATGCACTCTGAATATAAATATTCTGCTTTTCCCCACAAGCTTATTGTAGCTTTCTGGCCTTTTTGAAAAGACTCACTCATAAAAACTCTCTTTTTCAAGCATGTACCTGACCGACAGCAAGTAATTGTGCAATCACTGCCCCTTTCCAAGTACACAAGCACCCATGCGCTAGCCATCATCTCCCAACATGGCAGACTAGTACTCAAGCCAGTGCGTGGCAGGCCAAATTGCCTGCGTTTCAGAACAGGGAGCAGTTGAAAACAATCAGGAGCTGTTTAGTTGACATTTTCAAGCATGACTTTTTCCCTCAGCTTCCCCAGCCCACACTCATTATGCTTCCATTTTTTGTGGTAATAAATTGCAATAATCCAGAGACGCCCCTGAAAGAGTGCGGCCAGCATGGCGTGACGTTGACGAGGCCGACGTTCTGGATGGCGTTGACACTGTTGCCCGGCAGTTATTACCAGTACAGACATTTTTTATTCATAGTTTTTTATTCCTGACTTGAGGGCAGGAATATGGATGAATGTTATTACTATGCGCACGCTTTTTTTCTGTCTTTCTTTCTTTCGTTCCTTTTTTTTTTTTTTTTTTTTAAAGATGCAAGAGAGAATTTTCCCATCAGGATATGACAAAAGGCCATCTAACTCCAAGCCAGAGTATGATAAATCACAAACTGTTTACTTCCCACCACATAATTCACTGGCTAATTTTCCAGAATCTGTTTTTGTCATAGACAATTACAGTGGGGGCCACTTTGACTGACAGACAAAATAGCCTTTGTTGATGGCGCTGTCATGTTTTATTAGTGTCAGGGACTTTAAAACATTGCAGACACACGTTTTAAGACACTAGGCAGCAGCGACAGAGAGGGGATTGGTGTGATACATACTAAAACCACAGCTCTGATTGAACTTTATCAACAGGCAAGCGGTGAGAGATTGAGCAGGGCGGACCAGCCACAATGAGCAACAATGTCAATTTCTGAATGTTTTCACAGACCTCCAGGGCTGCAATAATAACAAAAAACAGCTGTGCAAGTATTACATTAGATGACAAATCAGATGAGGTCTACTACATTTTGGTCATTTCCACATACACATCTAATTACGAGATATAACAAGACATGGTAAATTGGTATTGTTGGGTATCAGTATTGGGCCAATATCAGCAGGCAATGTCGGATGGGATATCTGAAGGAAAAATGGATGAATCTAATCCAACCAATCCAAATCTAGCATAAAATTCTAGAAGAATTTTTGAGTAGTCTAATCTAGTCCAGTTTTTAAAGAACATATATCAGTATCAGTATCTGCCAAACTGCCAGTATCTGCCAGTTCAGTAAGAACAAAGGTTATTCAGACGTTATGTGAGCATTAAAATCCTAAACTGTGATATTTGAGTTGGTGTGACTTGGAAATGAAGTGTTAACCTGACATCATAAACTGAAGCCTCAAAACTGACACTTAAATCTATAATGACCCACAGTGATACAGTCATAAAGAGAGCCCGTACAATGATGAAATATTCTCAGCAGTGACAGTACAGCTAAAAAGAGTGATAGAAGTGTGAAAAGTGACAGTAGTAAATATAAACACTGCCCCAAACCAGCCTCGCAGCAGATTTACTTTGGCTTCACACATAGTTTAATAACAGGATTCGGTTGCTGGCACAAATGAATTAAATCAGAGAATATAAGCATGAGCATATATATATATATATAAACAGATAAGGCATTCTTCCACTGCACAAAGTATTGGAACTGTGGTTTTTACATTGCCAATTTTGTCAGTCTTGAAGGGTCCAGTTGTATGGTTTTTGGAAACTGCTCAACATTATTACCAGCAGGACCTAATGGTACTCAAGGACGTTCTCCTGAAGCAAACAGCAGATTCTTTACTCTTCCATGTGAAGTCACCAAGCTGTACTACTTCACTAAAACATGCACTAGAATGTAAATTAAAACTCTATTTTGATGTGTTCTTTGTGTAACACCTTACTCGAGCCCTGCTACATAACATACATAACCATGCCATAAACATGTCACAGCACATGCTGTCATCATGTTATCATGACAGATTATGTCTAGGAATATGTGTCATGTAACCATGATTTTCAATTGTCATGACAGAGGCCAGAGTGTTTAAGTTTATCACAGCTTATGTCGTATGATAATTTTGGATATGCATACTCTAGTCAGTTGTCATGATATCAAACTTTGTCATAAGAATTTATTAGAAACCTACTGACATGATTAATGACAGCTTATGTCATCTGTCAAGACATGATTATTGTACAGTTAGGTCGATGTAATGTAAGTTATTAAGTGATACTTTTTTGATCCCACAAACGGGGAAATTCCACCTCCGCATTTAACCCATCCGTGAAGTGAAACACCACATACACACTAGTGAACACACACACTAAGGGGCAGTGAGCACACTTGCCCGGAGCGGTGGGCAGCCCAATCCACGGCGCCCGGGGAGCAGTTGGGGGTTAGGTGTCTTGCTCAAGGTCACCTCAGTCATGGACTGTCGGCCCTGAGGATTGAACCGGCAACCTTCTGGTCACAGAGCCAGATCCCTAACCTCCAGCCCACGACTGCCCCCAAAAGGGGTAGAAGGGGTCAAGTAAAATGTTAGCTTAGGTGACATGAGCTAGTGTTACTCTGTGTACAAGCACATATTTACATGAGCAAGTGTGTGAGCTCAGAAACAGTGCACAATATTATTTCAACAATTAACTTTAAGATTACTAATAAGCAAGACAGCTGATGCCTCAGGTCACACTTTCAAAAGAAAAATAGTGCAATTGTTGATTTTTGTTAGTAAACGGTGCAGTATAGAATTTCATGACAAAGGTATGGTTCTTAAGCAAGGTGGAAATGAATTAGAACTGGTATGGTCTGGTGGTTTTCTTAAAAAATTGCAATACATACAGACATATGATATTTGTATATACACATATGTACAAACTAGATGGCAAAAGTATTTGGAAATGATTAAATGGTGTGTCCCAATACTTTTGTGCATATATTGTATTGGGACACACTTCTTAATCATTAAATTCTGGTGTTTAATTCAGTCCCATTGCCACAGGTGTGTAAAATCAAGCACCTAGCCATGCGATCTGCCTTTACAGACATTTGTGAAAGAATGGGTTGTTCTAAAGAGCTCACTCAATTTGAGCATAGTATTGTAATAGGATGCCACCGTTGCAACAAGTCAGTTTGCATAATTTCTTCCCTCCTAGATATTCTACGATTAACTGTGAATGGTATTATTGTGAAGTGGAAGCTTGTAGGTACCACAGCAACTCAGACACAAAGTGGCAGACCACGTAACGTGCAGGGCGGGTTCGACGAGTGCTGAAGCTCACAGTGCCTAAAAGTCACCAATGCTACTAACATCAGCCCAAAAATGGCATGCTGGGAGCTTCATGGCATGGGTTTCCATGGCAGAGCAGCTGCATGCAAGCTTCGCATCACCAAGCACAATGGCAAGTGTTGGATGGAGTGGCGTAAAACACACCACCACTGAACTCTGGAACAGTGGAAATGTATTCTGTAGAGTGACGAATCACGCTTCTCTATCTGGCAGTCTGATGGACAAGTCTGGGTTTGGTGAATGCCAGGAGAATCTTACCTGCCTGACTGCATTGTGCCAGCTGTAAAGTTTGGTGGAGGAGGTATAATGCTATGGGGTTGTTTTTTTTTTCAGGAGTTGGGCTCGGCCCCTTTGTTCCAGAGAAATCTTAAGGAAAAGGGAAATCTTAATGCTTTAGCAAACCAATACATTTTGTACAATTGTTTAAATTCCTGCTCGTACATCCTGACAGTAGTGCATTTCAATAGTCTAGACCTGAAGTAATAAAGGCATGTACTAGTGTTTCTGCATCACGCAGGGACAGGGCATTTTTCTTGGCAATGTTGTAAAGATATAGAAAAGCTGTCCTAGTGATGCCGCCTGTGTGTTGATCGAATGATAAATCTGAATCAATTATAACGCCAAGATATTTTGCTGCTGATCCAGGTGTAACTGGAAAGTCAGTGAGATTTAAAATTAAATCTGGTGATTTATTTCTTGCCAATTTTGGACCCAGAAGGAGAACCTCTGTTTTGTTACTGTTTAGTAAGAGGAAATTATGTAACATCCAGCCTTTCACGTCTTTTACACAGTCCTCTATTTTCTTTAATCTGTATTTGTCATCAGGCTTGGCTGATATGTACAGTTGTGTATCGTCTGTATAACAAAGAAAGTTAATGCCATGGTTACTTATAATTGTGCCTAACGGTAACATGTATAGTGTAAATAATAATGGTCCTAAAATAGAGCCTTGGGGAACTCCAAATCTTACTTTTGAATAATTGGAAGATAAATTGACTGGTGACCTGTCCAGGGTGTATCCTGCCTTCCACCTGATGACCGCTGGGATAGGCTCCAGCATATATATATATATATATATATATATATATATATATATATATATATATATATATATACACATATACACAAATACTGTTTAGCTCACAGAAACTAGAAGGGAAAACTAGGGCAGCTCCAATATACAGAGCCGTCCTCACACTTCATGAAAATAGGTGCCACTTTAGCAGCCATATTGAGATGGCTGTTTGATGTGTCATTTTTCATTTAAAAAACCCTCCTATTCAAAAACTGAACAATTTTTGGATCTGTTCATCCTCTTTGATGAACTACAGCAAAGTATTCAGATATTCTGCTGGGACCTGGTTAATTGAATGAAAACAAAATCCCTAACTACAAAAGCAGAGAACATTTATGAATAGTCATAGACTAAATTCCTCAGGGAGCATGGCGGATCATAAACAAATTTCTTACGGAGGCCCAACAGGGTATTATACATCAAGGTAGTGGTTAAATTCTACTCATCCCGAATTCAGAGCTGTATTTGCATTCGGTACACATAGTCAGCTTTAAAAGTCAAGAAGCATTTTGGAGGCGCTGGTGATCAAACAGCCAATCAGAGCTCTAATGAGGGACGGAAGTTACCAGAGCAAATGCTGCCTAAAGCACTCCAAACGCAAGTTTCTTTGAGAAGGCTAGCACTGTGTATGTGTGTGTTGAATGTACATATTTCACTTACATTTTCAGCGGAGGAGGCGCGGGTGAAACAGAGATAGCGTGTGACCTTGGATTTGAATATGCCGTCCTTCCACAGGTCGGCGTCGAAGCCATCTGTTGTTTGTGCAACCTAAGTGAAAAGGAGAGAGAAAAAAACAGGAGGAGAGAACATGAAGTGGGATAAAGTTAATGTATGGATGGATTGTGTGTGATTTTTTTCCCCCTCACTGCCTCGCTCCTTGCATACTTGGCTTAATTAACGCTCGCTTGCGCTCAAGTTCTCGCTCCATCTCATTAGAGCCCTATAAGAGTGGAGAAAGATCCTGAGCCTCCATAAGGACTAAAAATACCAGCACTCCCCATGAGAAATCGTTTTAGACATGACCTGAGAAAGCTAGGCCTCTAACAAGCCTAATGAAACTTTATCCAGCCCATCTCCAGCGATGGAGATTGGAGGCACAATATAAGAACAGCTGAGTAGAGTTTGGAAAGGCATTACAAGAAACTTTCAAGGTAGACGGTCTGATTAAGACAGAAAGAACAACAGATGCACTGATGGACAGAGAGAAAGACAAAGAAAGACAGCATGAGAAGGCTTGAGCTACATCCCCAGTGGTCTTTGGCTGAAGTAAATACTCCCAGGAGAAGTCTATACATCAACCGCATCCTTTCCCCCCACCCTCACCTCTTTTCCTCCCCTTACAAGACAACCCATCCTGGCCACTCTTTCCAGGTCAGTGCCCTGCACCTGCTGTCAGCGTAAACAAAGGGCCGGCACTGTGCAACCCAAAGTCAAGCGGGGAGGAACCAGGCACCAGAGGAGTCAGTCTGCCACGCCACAGTTGGGTTGGCCAACGCTACGCACCACGAATGACAGTGCTTTGGGACAGCAATACGGAGAGAGAGGAGAGGGAAAGAGTAGAAAGGAGACAAAGTTTCTCTCTAAGTTTAAATTTCAATAAGCTAATCAAATAATAAAAAACAGCTTTCAGTCTTTTTAAATTGAAAAGCTCATCAGACTGGCATGTACTGGTTGCAGTAGAGGGAAAGGTCATTCATTTAAGCCACATTAATTAAGCCACAAGAGGCCATACATCACAGTGTCTATTACAATTAAGGGGTCTTACTATGTGCTACTTACTTTGTGGCTTACTGGTCTCACTAAAACACAATATGATCTGATATAAAGAATGTAGTTTGTGAATGGTAGGTAATATCTGTCAGTCAAATTAGGCCATATATGTTTATATCAGGTATTATATGACAGATTAGAACTGGGCTTGGCCAACATTAGAGAAGCTGCACTTTACATTTTATAAAAAAAGGCTTTTGGACACGTAAGCGAAAAGCAAAACATAAAGCCTGAGGTTTGCAAATAAGCTTGAAATAATGTGAATCGGAAATCATACAGGATTTCATCTGTACCAAAACATGGTATTAGGGAGGGACTCAGGGCAGAGCGACATAAGCCCCTGGTCAAATGACATTTTGTTGATTTTCTAAGTGAAAGAATTTTAATTATACACTGAACTAAAGAGATACATTTTCTGAATTTTAGTACCAGTGATCAGTATTTCATTTTTTTTTCCTTGATTTAGTTTTGTATGTGGCTAATTTTGTGACATCCCCTGAGAAATACCTTAGTGAAGGATAGCTGGTAAGCCTGTTTTGATTTTCAGGAGGAATGGAAATTTTATTATTACATACAAACTGATATTAAGCTTCACAATGATACTACTTACAAATAATGTACTAAAAGAAAAGGGAAGGCCTTTGAACCTTGTGAGACTCCACAAGAAATGTCAGCATTGTTTGATGAATGATTTCCAAGTGAAACCATCTGCTCAATAAATATTATACAAATTGGGAAAAACAAAACAAAACAAAACAAAAAAAAACACAAACTTTAACCTGGGCAAATTTAATATTTCAGTTTTATTTCTTTCCAGTGTTAAACTTGGCAAATGAATAGAAATTGTACACTACAGTTTTGTAAACCATATATCAGTATGTTCTACATGGAGGATGAATGATTGAATTCACTTACAAAATTCACTAATTTAGCATATGACTGATTATTTTATATACTTATATTATTTATATATGTATATATATTTATGTGTCCTGCCTTTCACTCAGTGGCAGCTGGAATGGGCTCCAGTGTCCCCTGCAACCCAGAGGGAGAAGCGGCGTGTGTGTGTGTGACTGTGTGATTATTATATATAACTTTATATAAGTTCAGAAGATTTTTAGAGGCGGTCAAAAGTCATTACAATTTTGAAGGAAGATTCAGAGGAAATACAAATATTATCTTTTACAACACAATGAGCAGTTTTGATTTCAGGTTGACTTTAAACAAAGTTGTTGTAAAAGATCAGTCCTGCCATGCAACATAGTTCTGTTGAACTGATTATTGCAGTATCTATGCCTCCATTCTTTGCAGGAGAGTTTTTTTAAGTAATGTGGAGAGATATTCACACCTTCAAAGTTCAGTCTTACAAGTTGGCTGCATCCAAGTCACAATGCAAGTTATGCCAAACACATTTAATGTCGTTGAGGTCTGGACTCAAGTCCATTATTCACCAGCAACTTTGTTCAATTAGCAAATTTTCTTCTTTTGGCTATTTTCTTTTCCTAATAACAGCTTTTTGACACCTACACAGCAGTTTGAAATAATGTTTATCTGATGACGACAGTTTGGCGCTCTACATGTCCATTAGGAGTCAAACTGTCTCCATATCTCTTCTTTTTTTCAAACTGTTTTTTCAACAACTTTTCTGTTCCCTGTGCAAAAGGGTTCTCTTATATCTAACCTCCTCAGAAATATCTCCTAAACAATGAATAATTTGTAATTAATGGGTGTTTTGAATGGAAATTCAATATATGAGAGGTGGTCTTTTTGTGCGCAGCGCTGTAACAACGTCTTTGACTTGTACTATGAATAAACAAACCTCACGAAATAATAACAAGACACATTCCACTGGACTGAGTGTCCGGGAGTATGTGTAGTGCAATCTGATGGAAGGCTGAGGATTCAGTTTCATCATACACTTTTGCATGTGCAAGAATATATATGCAATGTGCTCAATGACCCATCTTCACTTGTTTGAAGTATTGCAAAACTGCAAAACAACTGGGGGGGGGGGGGGGGGGGGGGGGGGGAAGAAAGAATAGGTATCTCTCTACTGGCACATTCATAACATCATCTAAATATTGTTTATTCAAGTTCACTTTACAACTCTGAAGTACTCAAAAGGTCGTAAATTAATAACCATATTTGTTTGTGCAAACATAGTGAGGCAACAGCGTCCTGCTGCGACTGATGTAGGATAAGGGCAAGCGGAACAGAGCTTCTGAGAGTCTACTGTCGCCATGTGCTGCGCGCCAGATCCTGGATGCCAGTGGGCAGAGTCGTAGCGCTGTTCCAACGTTCAGACGGGCCCACCGGAGACGACAGTTGGGCGGGGTGGGGCAGGAAGAGAAGGAGTGAGAAGAAAGAAAGGGGAGCCGGAGAGGAGGAAAGAGATGAAGGAAGAAAGCAGGCTGCCCGTAAGCCTAACACGGGCACTTTGTGTTCTACTGTTCACTTGGAGCTTTGTTCGATTCGCAAAACAGCCCTTCTCGCCTTTCTCCCTGTTCCTCTTGTGCAGAGAAACACACACACACACACACACACACACACAAACACTCACAGCGTGGCATGTTCCCAAGGGCCGCAGAATATGGCTGTCCTAGTTTCCCCTCTTGGTGCTGTGGGATTGCTTGGCGTTGCTGAAGTGCCAAAAAACCAGCCACCCCAGCGGTCTGTGCCAGCCGAGTGTTAAACAAACAAAGGGCTCTGGTGCCAAGCTCAGGGGGACGCCTCCTCGGAGAGGCCTGTTAAACTGTATCCTCAGGAAAGGCTGAAGGACTCTGCAGCATGGAGCTGGCCAGGGGAAGAGTCGTCATCATCAAAGTAAATGTTATGAATTAGTAATTGCCCCTCATTTTCCGCCAGGGAAGGCAACCAACGAGGAAATGGTTTTCACTGGGATTCTGTACAGGATCGTTTCCATGTCGTCATGTTAGTGTAAAGGTTTAAGCAACTTTCTGCGGGACGCAAGACCTATCGACATTCAATAAATACATACATATATATATATATATATATATATATATATATATATATATATAAACCTACGTGAGGCAACAACACACTCACCACATAGTAATGTGCAGGTGCTTTTTTCTTGGATACCATTCCAATGTCAGTGATAGGTTCAAGCTGCTGCTCTTCCATCACCTTGGAAGGGTTCTGAAGATCCGGCATTCTTAATTCTGTTAAAAAGTAAACAAAATGATGTACACTGCATACTCTATATGTAAAGGATCTGGAATAAGGTCACTGTACTTTAACACTGTATTTTGACGTCACAATTATTACATAACTGTCTGATAGTAATTATTTACCATAGATGTTGCCTCTCACAATACATTTTTATCAACAAATACAGTGTGAATTGGGCACATTTGTTTTCCTTGTTGGGCTGAGGTAAATAAATGTAAAGGAAAGAAAGCAGAAAACACATTTTTGCTGAGACAGGATTTTAGCTGCTCAACAGTTCTGGGTCTCCTTTGTCATGTTTTTCATTTCAATGCACCAAATGTTTTCAATGGGTGACAGGTCTGGATTGCAGGCAGGCCAGTTTAGCACCCGGACTCTTTCACTAGGGGAACCACGTTGTTGTAATATACGCAGAACATGGTTTGGCATTGTTTTGATGAAATAAGCAAGGTCTTCCTCAAAAAAGATGTCACGCATGGCAGCATATGTTACTCCAAAACCTGTATGCATCGTTCAGTATTAATGATGTGCAAGTCACCCAAGTCATGTGGACTAATGCGTCTCATACCATTGCGAATGCTGGCTTTTGAATTGTGCGCTGATAACAAGTCAAATGGTTCCTCTTCTCTTTAGCCCAGAGGACACAGCATCCATGATTTACAAAAAGAATTACAAATTTTGATTTATTGGACCACAGGACACTTTTCCCCTTTGCCTCAGTCCACAGAGGATGCAGTCACAAGTTGTGTTCACTCTGAATCTTTCAATGATATCTACTGTAGACGATGAAAGAATTATTTGCCCACATAGTGTCTGACAGAGTGGTGGACCCCTCCACATCTTTACATCTGAAAGACTCTTTGGGATGTTCTTTTTATACCCAATCATATTACTGACATTTTTAGTCAATTATCCCAATTGGTTGTGAGATGTTGTCTAGCACATGTTTTCTTGGCATTACACAACTTTACCAGACCTTTGCTGGCCCCATCCCAGCTCTTTTGCAACTTGTTGCTGGCAAATATTTTTTTTAAAAACTATAACAAATAAAATATTCCTAATTTCAGTATCTGGTATGCTGTCTTTGTACTATGGTCCTATATAGAACCACTGTCTTTACTGAACAACGCCTGAAGGGCCATCCTTTTGTAGTTTGTACATAATCATCCTGTTTGGCAATTAAGGCTCATACTTTGAGATATATACAATAAACAAAAAGAAAACTTAAATAATGTATGAAACAGCAAGAAGATCTACAGAAATACACTTCATTGCCAAAAGTACTCACTCACCCATCCAGATCATTGAATTCAGGGTTTCCAATCACTTCAATGGCCACAGCTGTATAAAACCAAGCCCCTAGGCCTGCAGACTGCTTCTACTGACATTATTGAAAGAATGGGTCGCTCTCAGGAGCTCAGTCAATTCCAGTGTGATAGGACGGCACCTGTGCAACAAGTCCAGTCGGGAAATTTCCTCTCTACTAAATATTCCACAGTCAACTGTCAGTGGGATTATAACAAAGTGGAAGCGATTGGGAACGACAGCAGCTCAGTCACGAAGTGGTCGGCCACGTAAAATGACAGAGCGGTCAGCGGATGCTGAGGGGCATAGTGCACAGAGGTCACCAACTTTCTGCAGAGTCAATCACTACAGACCTCCAAACTTCATGTGGCCTTCAGATCAGCTCAAGAACAGCGTAGAGAGCTTCATGGAATGGGTTTCCATGGCCGAGCAGCTGCATCCAAGCCCTACATCACCAAGCGCAGTGCAAAGTGTGGAATGCAGTGGTGTAAAGCGCCGCCACTGGACTCTAGAGCAGTGGAGACGTGTTCTCTGGAGTGATGAATCACGCTTCTCCGTCTGGCAATCCTACAGACAAGTCTGGGTTTGCCAGGAGACGGTACTGTCTGACTGCATTGTGCTGAGTGTAAAGTTTGGTGGAGGGGGGATCATGGTGTGGGGGTGTTTTTCAGGAGTTGGGTTCGGCCCCTTAGTTCCAGTGAAAGGAACTCTTAAAGCTTCTGCACCAAGAGATTTTGGACAATTTTATGCTCCCAAATTTGTGGGAACAGTTTGGGGACGGCCCCTTCCTGTTCCAACATGACTGAGCACCAGTGCACAAAGCAGGTCCATAAAGACGTGGATGAGCCAGTTTGGTGTGAAAGAACTTGAGTGGTCTGCACAGAGTCCTGACCTCAACCCCATAGAACACCTTTGTTTGATGAATTAGAGCGGAGACTGCGAGCCAGGCCTTCTCCTCCATCATTGTCTGACCTCACAAATGCTCTTCTGGAAGAACGGTCAAAAACACACTCCTAACCCTTGTGGAAAGCCTTCCCTGAAGAGTTGAACCTGTTATAGCTCCAAAGGGTGGGCCAACATCATATTAAACCCTATGGATAAGACTGGGATGTCACTGAATTTCATATGCGTTTGAAGGCAGACGAGCGAATACTTTTAGCAATATAGTGTACATATTGAAATGAACAGAATTTAATAGTCTTGTTTAATTTCCCTATTTTTTTTATCCAAACCTTAATAAAAAAAAACTAACTATTTCTTGCTGGATGCACTTTAAACCACCCCAGTTTGTTTTAATACAAAAAAGGCCTCACAGTACATGGAAAACGCACACATGCACACATTCTCACTCATACATGTGCATCCGCCCTCCCATGTATTAGGGAACACAGCGAAATGAGACACTCCATAAACTGTGTGTGTTTGCTGGTCTATGATGGGTGCTTTCCAGTGCTGGATCGCATTCCCAGTGTCAGATGCTGAGTGATGGCGCTGTCGCTGCTCTAATGGCCAAGCATACGAGCAGGAGAAAGCATCAAGCCAAAAGCCTCATTTGTACACTAAATAAGCTGCACTGACGCAGACAATAATACTGCTGTGGGCCCAATTAGCAGAGTAATTAATTACCGCAAACCTTTGTTTCTTCTTTAATGAGCTCCTGAAATATGGAGAGGGCTAAAGCTGAACTGCTTTAAGTGCTGCTAGTATATAGAGAGGAGGGGTCTTTATTCTTGCATTAAGGAGTGGGAGTTAACTTTTCACTACATAAATCGTACCAGTAACTCACACATACAAATTAAATAGCACTGAACTTGGTTCCTCGCTGTGGACAACCTCCATAACGGAAAAATGTGCTGAGCTCTGTTTTATTGTGATCCATGTCCAACCACGTCCATTAGGTAATGCCACAGGAACGGTTACCCTCCGTGCTCAAACGTTCGGCCCGCCAGTGGAAAAGATTCCTGAGATCTTTTAGATTCCTGTGTTAACTACAACAATACTGTAAACAACAAGCAGTGAGTTACCTTCCAAGCTCTGAATGTTATCCTACAAACTAGACCTGGGCCTTCACCAATGACCTCTGATAGCCACATAAATGCCATTAGGCCTTGCTCAGGCAATCAGACATTTTCAAGCAAATGTAGATCAATGCATGTCTATTTCTGTCTCAATATGCCTTGGCCTAATGTGTATGCATGGCTCATCCAAGGATTAGTGGCTATTTGGAGGCTCCTTTTCTATCTTATCGAATTATGTCGAAAGCAAGCTACTGGAGTAAATGACACAGTTATTGCGCTCAATCTAAATGTTTACCGACTTTATAGTAATTACGCTTATTGAATCTGCAGGATTTACTGGGCCAGTGGTGGGTCCATGTATAAAGAAGTCGGGTGGAAGGACTTATTAGAGCCAACCCAGAGCAGCAAATTAGCTTACCGAGGGAGAATGATTTCTTTCTTGCGTTAATTTGTGCACTAATCAATGCGGCCTTTTCCCGAACTGGGCTGTGTATTTTGATTGCAAAGTGACTTTAATTTAAAAATGGAGGCCTGGATATCCAGACTGGGGACGACTAAGTGTGGCACTAATGACACACACTTATCTTAACATCAAACCACACAGGGGGCACAGCTAATGCTTAGCTCACAGAAATGCATCAGAGACAATAAAGCAATCCAAAGGGTCACATTCACAAACAAAGAGACACACATACATATGAGAAAAGGCAAACGAATACCCTAGCAGAGAAATATGAAGCTCATTTCAAGATTAAAGTCCCGAAAATGTTACCACTGTCAAATAAGCCCTCAGGAATTGGTAAGACCTATTGGCAATTAATTTTTTTTTTTTCCAAAAGGCTTCTGTTGTGTCCCAGGAGATTCTGGAAGCAGAATGTAGCAGGACAGCAATGTGCTAGCCTATGTGAAGACAGCAACAGCAAGTAGCCTGCTTTCTAAAGTTCAGTGATTCATCATGAGTCTCTTATGCACCTAATGGGATTTTTTAGAGACTTTCTTTGACATATCAACAAAAACACCAAGCCAAAGGCAACAGACACCTGCGTTCTAAATGCTTCATGCGCAGTAATTTTAAACAGTGACCAACATCAATACAAAAGTCTGTCAACAAGTAATGTTATTCTCTAGCTTAGCTATCCTAGGCATTAGGCGAAATGCTAAAGCTTTGAACCAACTTTATAAAAGAAATGACACATACAAAGCTTTCAACAAAAGATGAGCAACATAAAAGGTGTTAGCTTTTACTTGTATTTACCTTAAAGCTGCAAAATAATCAGAAATGTAACTCCATGTGTCAGGTCGGACTTTAGCATCTACCGATTGCTTCCGCAGTTTGAAGGCGTTGTCAAAGGTTGTTGTCAGGTTGTCAAATAATTAACTAGGAACATTTTCTAGATTAGACTGGATACTTGTTGTGAAACACACAGCAGGGTTATAGCAAAAGTGAGTTATTTTGGTTATTAAGTATTACATCCATGGTAGAGACTGGAATAGAATAACCGAATTTGAAAGAGAGAATAAAAAAGAATAAGAAACAAGTAAGTAAAGGCGCACAGATAGGTAGGCGTTGTCACACTGTGGGTGGTCATATACTGAACTCTCAGCACTACATTATTATTATTATTATTATTACCATTGTTGTTATTGCTGTTAGATGAATTAACATAACAGCATTAAACATTCTATAACTAATAAGTAAAATGAATTTTTTTTGTTTGTTTTACAAAGTAGCTGTTCCTATGTGCATTCTAAGTGCTTCGTTTTCATTTAAATTAGCATATTTAGCATACTTCTGACGAATAAAATGTTTTACAGGGGCTTGTTGCTCCTGATAGTGGGGCAAGGTGCTCCTTTACTAGGTTTGTTTTTGTGTGTTATGAAAATAACATATATAATACTTTATTTCCTGTAACCATGTTCCCTTAAAGGTTAAGGCTGGGTTAGATACTACACCTGAATTAGAAAAGTTAGCCTGGAATCGAGAGAGAGAGGTAGGATGTTCAGGCCAAGTTAAAATATATAAATCAGATGCACTTTTGCATTGGACCATGTGCGACTGTGTGGCTTGGAAACACATCAATCTGCATCTGCTAACAGTAGCGACGTCATGGCACTGATGGATTTCTCTCTGTCATTCACCTGAAATAAGAACACAGAGAGAGAGAGAGAGAGAGAGAGAGAGAGAGAGAGAGAACAGTGCAGATGATCTGTTACAATGGCCTGTTGGAGTTAATAGCACGCAATGAGATCAAGTGCACAGGAACTAAACAAGATTTAATGAACATAATAAGCTAATGAGACCTCTTATGCTCATCATCATTCATGAAACTGACAATGAAACTGACAATGAATCAATGCCCATGGCTCAGAGCAGGCAGCCAATGTAACTGTACTTTGCACGCGTGTCAGAGAGAGACTAATAGAGGCCATCTCAGCTGAGACTTGCTCTGTCAGTTTGGCTCATAACCAAACCACCCAAAAGCTTGAGAAAGAAATGGCAGACAGTAAGTGAGCTGCATATGGTGCCTGTCAGAGGGAGTATGTGTGTACAGTTGTAAACCTCATCTGGGTGCACCACAACAGCGCGACACCGCATGTAAACATTATTTCTGTAATGCAGAGAATAATGCTTCATGACACTGTGTCCGAAGTTTCTACAGCTGTAAGGAAATATTGTGACCAAATTTGACTTAGGTGTACATACTGAGTATGTATCCAAGGTAAGACTTGGTCGTTTGCTAAGTGGTTAGATCAAGGGGTGTACCTCATGAAGCATCTCATCTCATGACTGTGTTTAAAATTCACAGAACTGCAGTCATGGTTAGCTTGTTTTACAATGTTGGTTAACAGTTATCTACATTAACCCAGGTCTAAAAGCTATAGCCCTCTCTAATTTGGCCAACGTTTTGTTCCAAGACTAATCAAGCCAGGTCAGAAAAGGACCAGAGGCCATCCCTAATTGGTCAGAATCGCACTCTGACTGGTCCAGAAACTGTGGACCTTAACTTGCCATGGAGTAGGCTGCCATGCAGCGTAAGTTGCCAAGGTGACTTAGTTCAGTAAAAGGGGGCAGTTGTGGTCTGGAGGTTTGGGAACTGGCCCTGTGACCGGAAGGTTGCCGGTTTGATCCCCAGGGCCGACAGTCCATGACTGAGGTGTCCTTGAGCAAGACACCTAACCCCCAACTGCTCCCTGGGCGCTGTGGATAGAGTTGCCCACTGCTCGGGGCAAGTGTGCTCACTGCCCCCTAGTGTGTGTGTGTGTGTGTGTGTTCACTAGTGTGTATGTGGTGTTTCACTTCACGGATGGGTTAAATGCAGAGGTGGAATTTCCCTGTTGTGGGATCAAAATAGTATCACTTACTTACAAAAAGTGATCCACTGTTGTTATCCCAAAACTGCAGAGGTCAACAAGGCTTAAATTTAGTTGGCTAAGTAAGAAATCTTGCTTTATGATACAGGCCCCAGTTTGCAGAGCAGGGGGAACTATATATATAGAGAATATATATAGAAAAACGAGTAAACATCCTCTATAAAGAAAACACTTCTGCAGATTTTACAATTAGAATGTGCAGTTTTTTAGATTTACTGTTTATTTGCTGAATTCAGCAAACTGGATAAAGAAATTAAATATAAAATGTGGCCTCTGCAAAAGTTATGCAAAACATTTATGTTATGCTTTATTTTTTCCAATCTATTCAGCAAATAAACAGAAATTGTGCATTAAAATGCGATATTTATTTTTTTACATGTAGAGGATGAGCTAACTTATTTTCACTTAAAAACTGGATAGGGGCGTTTTAAACTCTTGCATATAACTCTATACTGAATTGAGCAGAACACTTAAAAAAAAAAGTAGTGATGGCTAAATTCAGAATACAATGTCCAAAATGTATTTAGTAATGTATTCCATGAAAAATAACACATTCAAAATGCATTTAGAATGCATATCAGTAAGGCACAACTGAGCGCCACAGTTTAGAGGCATAAAAAGCAAAAAAGGTCTCTCTATGTTTTCTGTATCTTATGGAAAGTATTGGCCAGTATTTGCAGATCTGAGATCACATGCTGGGACACAGACAGACATTCTGTGATGTAAGCAGGTGTTATGAAATTAAGAGCCTTAAAAACTAGTAGCAGAGTTTTTAGGTACATCCTAAAACATACATAAAGGCAGTGCAGTTCTTTCAAAACAATGGTGATAGGAGCTCTGGTTTTCATTACTGTTAGGATCTGTGCCCAAGCATATTATACAAGTTTTACAGTATTTGTACAGAGCATTACCGTAATCAACTCTGCTTATAACAAATGCATAAACAAGTTCCTCTGCATCGTTCAGAGACAGAAAAGGCCCAACTTTAGCAATATTTCTCAAATGATAAAAAGCTATTTTAGTTACTGTGTTTACATGAGAGGCAAAGCAGAGCTCAGAATATGGGATCACACCCAGGTTTTGTACATCATGTTTGATATATGAATCTAAACAATCCAGCTGTTCTTTAGTATGAATTTTAGTAACAAGGATCAGCATTTCAGTTTTATCCTGATTTAGTTTGTGACATCTTTTTATCTGTACTTAACACCTTAAAACCTGTGTCTGGCACTCTGTTCTAGACCTTAAGAGCTATTTTTTTTAAAGTTCACAAACTTTATTTAGGCTTTGTTGCTGTTGCTTTACACTAGTGCAGCACTACTCTCAAAACTTGCTTTATTAACATGCTTTACCCATTTCCTCACTTCTTTTGTTGTCAGTATTTTACAGCATATGGTTCCAACCCCTCCATTTCTCTGAGTTGTTTTCCTGCTGTGTTACAGAGTCAGCTGAACTTCCTGTGGCCCACCTGACACTCTTGACAAGATGGGAAACTCACTACGGTCCTGGCCTTAACACCTCAGCGAGATTTCACCAGCCGCCTGGAGTTGATAAAACAAAAAGAAGACTGTTGAGGTATTTGAAAAAGGAGACTGATGAGGAAAGCAGGCAAGAGGCAGACCTGTTAAAGTAAATGCTCTAATTATGGAAAAGGTGGTGAAGTACTCAGTGTGAAACAGTCAGCGATCAACGTTCACACTAGTGTGTGAGTGTGTGTGTTGAATGATGCAGATGGTACATGGGTGAAGGCGTGCGGGGAGGGGGAGGGGAGGGGGGAGGGGGGTTTGCTGGGTACTGATATATGAAGATGCTTTCCTGGCAGAATTTCATACATTCCATAAACTGCAGCTTTCCTATGGTAATCTTTTTATATGTATCTTGCATAATCAGACAAAATCAAGTAAAAGAAGTTGGGCATTGTATATCAGTTCACTGGAACTGGTCTTTTGTACAGTAGCTAAAGGCTGTGTCTAGTGATCAGGCTACTACTCAGTAACCACCGCTTGTTCTAGGACTACCAGAAAGCCTAGAGTGGAGAATTAGAAATGAAAATGTTACTGGTAGTTTCCACTGCCAGTTCTTAATTACGTTAGTGGTTGATCTGACACTTTAGGACTTAATTTTAGCTGCTGAAGCCCAAACAAATGGGAGAGTAAGCTTGGCTGTATCTATCTAGACACAGTGGAGAGAAAAAATCCTGAATGGACAGTTTTCCTTTGTGTGTTTAACCCGTTTTGGCAACCAAAATAAGAAGAAAACAAATGAACCACTAAAATAATTGCAGAGTTTAAATGCATCATGCATGCATATATTGAAGAACAGTGAGCTAAAATTACAGATAGATATACTTTTTACTTCACAGAAATCATTAGTCTGTAAAAGGCCTCGAGAACCACTGGGACATTTATTTATTTACTTTTTTACCCAGCTTTTACCTACAATTCAGTCTTGGATGATTCCCACCCACTCGCTAGGGTTTTCCCACATATACCTACCTGCAACTTCCTACCTGGGAAGGTAAGCCCTAGCACTGCTAGTGCTGCATCTTTGTTGTATAAGGCGCTTGGAGGAGAACACTAAATTCCAAATATGTTACGCCAGCTAACAGACATCTGCTGTTGGCTAGCACCACACTAAGCGATGGGCAGGAGAATGAAAGCCATTCTACCCACCCAGACAGAGTCTGGTCACTTATGCTCTCTTGGACTCCTGGCAACTGATGGCTGTGACATCACCAGGGACTGAACTCCAACGCTCAGTCTGCCATTCCCAATTTGTTAGCAAACCTCAGCAAAACTAAATGATGTGATCCACATCACGTATTGTGAAAATGTCTTCAGGCATTGTAGTCACTCACATTTAGTTCCACAACATGAAGGCACATTGAAGGATGTCAATACTAGAAAGCCTCACATTTTTGCATGTCTATTTATCTAATCTGATGCTGTGCGCCGCTGTGTACAGTATTCATGGTGAAGTTTGAAAGCATTCATTCAGCAATGTCCATACTTTGCTTAAAAAGGGGTAGGAAGTGCCTCTGTTCTCCACATGCCTGGAGGAAAGGTCACTGCCTGTGTTTTCTAATTTACTGACACTTGTCTGGGGACCAGTGGAGATGGAGATTTCTTTGTTACGGGGTAGACGTAATAATATTCTTATTTCGACCTGGGAAATCTACTGTGCCCCAGTGACCTCCATCTCCACATCCAACCCATTACAGACTGGAGTGGAAAACCACACTCATTTCAAATATGATCCCCCACACCCTCCCACCCTCCTCCTCTCTACTGCCAGCATATGAAAGACCCCCGTGTCTCCAGAATAGCTTATAATAACATGTTTTAAGAAGCCCACCCTTACTACACCCAGAGGACAAAGTGAAGAGACTGGATGTAATATCCACGCGTTTTTGGCGTGTAATTAAAGGTCAGTTTGGGTTAGCCCACAGTTGTCTGGGTAGACAAAACCCTTACGTGCACTCTTTTGGCCCCTCCTCACACGTGATGGTTTTGCCAAACATAATTACATCTGTTTTTAAGCCATCTGTTTTCTTGGCACAGCCAAAGCACACGTTAGATATGTAGCATCATCTCTTCTCCAGAAGATGCCATACATGTTTAAAGGTTCCATTAAGTTAGATGTAAGCAAAGGAACATAATGCAGAAGTCACGTTATGATATTGTATTGTGTTCATAATGTATTAATGCATATTTCATTTTAATAATAACCTCGGTCAAATTATATGTTTTGTCGATATATTATGTTGATTTTGCATAAATATAGCGTCTTCTTTTTTTTGCTAATTTTAGTGCACGTTTCTGTTTATTCACTGGCTTTAAAATATTGGAAAGAAATAAAATATTAAATATAAAATGGGCCTTAACTTGTGCACAAGCCACATTTTATGTTTGTGTTCCAATGTGTTAAATGCAAAACTCCTAATGAATGGGCCAACAAAAGTAGCCATTTGACTTACAAAGTTGAGCCTGTTAAAGTACCACACTGACGATACACACACACACACACACACACACACACACACACACACACACATACACACACACACACACACACACACACACACACACACACACACACACACAAGTTTACTGTTTGTCCTTATTCTAATCCAGCAAGGACAGGGTTCTGATCCTGACACCTACAAGTGACCCAAAGCCTACTACTGATAAATCTCTTGCGCTTGCTCTCACGCACTCACAATACAAGCGCTTATAACATTCACGCACACATTTTAACACATAAACGGTAACACACAGACACACACACACACATTCCCGCGTCTGGCAGGAGGTCTGGCTCGCTCCGACTGGCTGCGCCTCGCTGCCCTTGTGCAGTGGTGTGCCAGTTGTGGCTCCCCCCATCGCTGCGAATGCCACCATCTGGTGAGCCACGTGGACATCATAATCTCCCCTTAATTACATTAGCGCCGCAATCAGTTAGTGCATTACAAGGCCCGGCGAAGAGCTTTTAAATCTTGGAGGAAATCATAAATAATTGCACTAAGTACCCGCCGCCAGATGTGCATGCCAACTTGGCGGGCATGAGATAAATAGTCGCCCTCAACGACAACGCTGTTCGACGATATCTGTGGAGTTTTTTTTTATCCAGTCCTCCCTCTTCCTCACTCTCTCTATATGACCCTTTTGGCTCTCCTCTCTGTTTTTTGCATATGCTACAAAAAGTGCTCAGTGTCCTTTAACACTACACTGCTGGACTTGTTGCTGCTCGTCATACAGTGGTCATCTGCAAAACAGAAAGAGCTTAGTGGCCAGTATCAGCACTTGCTGATCGTCCAGGCTTTCCAGTGCAACTGTGCAGTACCACACAGCTAAATATTATGAACAATTTCAATCTGTTTCTCTGTCCTTAACACAGGAAACCCATTAACCTGAAACTCTCTGACAAAAGAAGCCAGTGGGTATGTGCTGAAGGTTTCTATTGTAACTGTGTTTTGAGTCAACAGGTTATCTGTTTTTTCTATGTGTGGGGAAATCACTCACTATGGTAATGCTATAAAAACTGCAGATTAAACACCAGAACATTATGTTTAGAATACAAATTGGGAAGAATAAATGCCGTTCTGTCATGCAATGTTTTGCCTTAGTAGTCAACCGGAGACCTGGCTTTTCCTATTCAGACAAGCATCCTTATTTTCTTCCATCTCTAGAGCTTTGATTTATTCATTATAAATGGCTATGTTTATTATCGTGCATGTGTGGGTGTCTATGCAGTGAAAGGATGCTATGTTATTAGGTAATGTTTTTTATGTCTCTGGTTGCCCCCTAGGGGCAGGGGTAATATATGTGTGTGTGTGATGTCACTTACGCTGAAGAATATGTAATCCACAACTCACTTTCAGCTCTGGATGAGTAAGTATAGCCGCCTTTCTCATATGGATCCACCATGCTTTTGCTAGGTAGGCTTACAATGACTTACTATACAGGGAGTGATTCAAACATAATTATACCAGTCATTAATTACATATAATTTTAATGGGGAGTGTAATAATTAACCAAAATGCTAATGCGACGTTAAGGTGCTGCGTTGTTTTGATAAATGGTCCATGACATTGTAAACAATTCCGCATAACTGACTGTTAAAATAAAAGCGCAAATGTCCAAATCACCAGTTATCATTAGGAAAATGCCCATAAACAATCATTTCGGGCAAAAAGAGGCAGCTTGGAGAATGATTCATTGGGCCCGAATCGACTGATTCACAATTATTCGCTTGTTGTGAAAACACAAATGGCTGAGGCATTCATCATATTCAAATGAGGCAGTAAAATAAATGATGCCTGTGTGTTGGTGAGGAGCAGCCTGCCTTTGCCATTTGTGAGAGATATTAAAAAAGAAAGGAGATGTAAATGAGATACAAGACTGAGGAAGGCCCCTCTGGTGCTCTGTCTCAATGATAGAGACAGTGATGTTGACCTATCACTTGCCCATTTTCATCAGCATGGCAATATGGCTCTCAATTAGGGAACTGATTATAATTCACCGCTAATTTGATTCAACTTTTTGGAGTGAGTATTGAGTACTTTTTTGGGGGTCTGTGTGGTTGGTGGGGTGGTGGCAGGAGGGGGTTGGCGGGGGGGGGGCAGCCCTTTTCCCCTCGCCATGTCTGTATCTGTCTACAGGCAGTCTACCTTTCATTTATGCTCATTCCAAGCAGACCTTGTTAGGAGAAAAACCAGAGGGGGTTGACGAAGGAGAATTCCTGGTATTGACTAAATATATCTTTTCATTTATCATAATTTCTGCTTCCCACTTTGTCGCAGCTCCACTGTTTAAGGAAGATGGATGACACAAGATGTTGTCTTCCCTTTCAGACTCTTTCTGCTTGGGTAAGTGTGTCCGATGTGGAATTATTTTGCCACTTTATTATTCCTCCAGTAAGCGTTTGTCACTGTGTTCCCCCTCGTCTCACCTCCTGTTCTCTCGTGTGTAAGGGCTTGTCTGAGTGCCATCAGCTGTCATATAGGCTGTCAGCCATTGTGGCTCAATATCCATGTAGTTTCAACAAATTCTGTCCCTAAATCAGCATTTGCATAATGCTGGCAATGGCAGAGTTGATGGTTTTCTCTGGTCTCTAGTGAGTTTTTGCATATGGATCTAGACTTTAACAAAAACTGGTATTGCTATGACAAATACGCCTGGAGACTACAAATGCATTCACGATAAATACAGTGGTTTTAAAGCTAGATATTATAAATACATCTGCACAGCACAATGCAAAAGACAAGCAAATTGTTAAACTAGATTAATATAAGATAAACTTGATTATTATTTAAAGATCAGTTAAACTGTAAATCCTTGAGGACTACACTCATTCACATCAAATCAATGTATTGTTTATTCAATGTTGGTGTTTTTTTGAAGAAATACAGTCACTGGCCATAAACAGCCTTACGTGTCATTTTCTTATACACAGTCATTTGCCAAAGCCTAGTAAAATGATTTTCTAAGCGAAATTAATTCAACATGTCCTGTAGGGGGAACAAACTTAAATTTGTCATTTTTATGCAAACTTTAGTGTGCACTTTCTATTTCTTTGCTGAGCTTAACATGTTGGAGAAAAGAAAACCAATTATAAAATGTGCCATAAAATATGCAACCGGTTACATTTTATGTTTTGTTTCATTCCCATATTGTTGAAATTCAGCAAATTAAAATGACGGTGTATTAAAATGTTTAGAGGAGTTCTCTCCATAGAGCTGTGCTTTCCAAACATATTCCTGGAGTAGCTACCGCCCTGCATATTCTAGTGCTCCCAAGACACCGAATCCAACTAATAAGCTCATTAAGCTGTCCTTCATTCCTTAAAGTGGGTTTGTACGGAGGAAAAACACTAAAGAGTGGAGGGCAGTGGGTAATCCAGAACCAGGTTGAGAACCTCTGCTGGAGAGGCCGTGTACCTATTTTCACTTTTCTTATATATGGTATATTTCAGGTGGTTATGATTTGAGCAATTTACTTGCAGACTTCTGTAGATTTGCGTCCAAAAACGCCTTTGTACACTAAGCTCATTGACAATATTGCAAGAAAAACACCCCGTCTTTGGCATTTCAATCTTTGTGCTTTACAGTACAGGTAGTACGTTCTGGTGGGAATTATTCTTCAGTTTTGTCCATCACACAAAGAGTCTATCATCCCTTTGATGTGCTTAAACTGCTTTCCTCTGAAAAAGTATAATTCTGTTAAACAGCTGGTACTGTAGCTGATACTTTATGAAGTAACTTAAAACATTACTCAGAAATGTGCCCTATTCTAAAAGGCTGCTTGGCCAGAAAATAAATTAAATGTGTATAAAATAAATGTGTGCTTTCTGATTCTTGCAGTTTATTCTATGTAAGGCATATACAGTATATCATCACGTTTAGAACAAATGAATCCCCATTGTTGTCATGTTTTTCATTTTTGACTTTATTCGAAGAAACCAGCTACCATTAACAGCGTTATAATATTTTTTATTTTTATTTAATTTAATGTTATTATAATCTTACTGTTGAGCATAAAGCCATTGTTTGGCCCCCACATGGCCAGTCCTACAAATTTAGTGAATAGAAATCAAGACATTTTGAGAGAAATGTAGTAAAGAAGTATCTTCGATAAACTGACTCACTGTAAATATACACACTGGACTGAAAGATGACGGATTAAACAGACTAGTCCTAATTAACAATAAACATGGGCTACCAGGTTTCTGCATCCACTTGGTGTCACTTAGTTGATGCTAAGTTTTCCTGGAGCACCGTGGGGTTAAGTACTTTGCTGAAAAGCAAAATGACCTTCCAAGCTGCCATCAGCAGCGCCACAATGACAAATGGCAAAGAGTTATCTGGTGTTAGCCATCATAGTTCTGATCTAAGATCATATTTGGTGACTCTAACTCTGATTGGTCACTGATCCAAGTTGGCTCTGAAAAGCAGTAGAGGGGCAGTGTTAATTTAATCCTTCCCCCAGAATGCCCTTTGCCTCAGCGCCCTGTGCCACAAGGAGAGCCATTAATATCACAGGGGGGACTATTCCCCAGGTACTGTGACTTATGGTAGAGGGTCTTGCTTGCCTCTGTGACACAGACCCCATTGGAGCGGAAGGTTCTAGAAATCGCTGACTTCCCCATACACTGAAAATGAACCCCAACCATCTGCTCCTCTCCTAGTTACCTTCACGTATTAGTCTTACTGCTATCACCTGTAATATTTCATCATATAGCGACACCCCAGTCAGCAGTTCACAGCGTGTTGTCTTAACTTTGTGAACCTTGGTTTCAACTCTTTGCATTTTTCGGTGCACCTGTTTCTCTTGGAAGGTCAGAAAGTAACTTGTAGAGCAATATTTGGCTTGACATTAGGGTGTGATAAATGAATCATGAATGTGATATATGAAGCCCACACAAAAGAAAATTCCAGGAGAGGTACCAGATCATTGTTTTGTTTCAAATAAATGTATAAAATGGCAAATTGAGAAATTCTTGTCAATTGATTAGTCATCAATTCGTCTACTAAAAAAAGTCTACTCTCATCAGCAAAGGGTAGTGCTTTTTGTGAGTACTTTTAGGTCATACG
The DNA here is from genome assembly GCF_015220715.1 of Pygocentrus nattereri. Classification (NCBI taxonomy): domain Eukaryota; kingdom Metazoa; phylum Chordata; class Actinopteri; order Characiformes; family Serrasalmidae; genus Pygocentrus; species Pygocentrus nattereri. Next base: position 20,528,619 of record NC_051239.1, read on the forward strand.
GTTCTATGCTGTAATGGTTCTATAAAAAAGGCAATAAAAACTGACTATGAAAAACAATGGATTTGGATCTATATGGTTTTAATATAAAGACAGGAAACCAAATGCATTTCAGCTGTATGCAGTGACAAAGTTAATCAAACACATGTTTCATTTTCAGTCTTCAGTCATGGTCAAATAACATCATTTGTAAGGGTAACTATATTTTCATGATTCTACTGCAATAAATGTCACAACGAAACAAAGAGCGTTTCTGTTTAATTACACTGTTTGGGATTGCCACCTGATTAGTCTTGGATGCATAACGACCCTTATTAAATCAGTCTGGGCAAGCAGTCCAAAGCATTTGTCATAGGAAGCTTTGTTTTAATGGCCCTGATACTTCAGCCAAACAGGAAAGTATAACCAAATAAAATGGGGTCAACATTTGGTAGCGATAAATCTATCAACAAGTAGGAGACAAACAAATGGTGAGCTGAAGCGTAAACACATCAAAAGGAACGGATAATAATTACCAGAATCAATTCCTGTGTAACCAAATGGATTGGAAATCAAAGCAGCTGTTCATTTACTGAGCATGAGTGTGCCGTCTAACTTAGAAAATAAAGCTGAAAGGTTTGTAGTAATACTTTGTTGTTGTGACATTACCTGTCTATCTGCCATATATCATTTTCCTCATAATGACAGAGTGCTGTCTTAAAGCGTCTCCAACATTATGACAAGTGTGGAGTTATTGTAATAAGTGCTGTGGGACACAGGATCTATCCAACCAGAAAAGTGCTTACTGTAGCAATGAGCATGAACAGTCAAAGTATGTTGTGAGAGATGTCGTATCAGTTTCATATCGAGACAGCACTGAGCAGAGAGAGGCGTGTCATCGTTTCTGAAGAACTAGGCCTGTTCATGCATGAGCTGCGACTGTCGTGGAAGTTCAGTCCTGTTTTCTAATTGTGACCCTGCTGCCCTTCAACTAAAGGTGGACAATTCGGCAACTACATAAGAGTTCAATACATATTCCTGATGGACAAAATATATCAAGATATTTCATTTTTCTGTGTATTGTGAAAAAGCTGGAGCGAACAAAATTCTCAAACACGAAACAAAGCCACATGTTTTATTTTCTATGTATGCTCACTTCTCTTTTTAGTAGGTGAAGAGCAAATATCAGCATGATAAAATCAAAATGTATTCTATTTAAATGACACCCACTGTATGGTTTGATGAACTTGTGACTAACTAAAACACAACTGTATTCAGTTTATATAGGGATGGCATGAATCTTTGGGAGTAACTCATTAAGGCACCAACCGAAGTATATTCTATCAAATATAAAATCTATCAACTTGCTCCACTATTCTATTATGATATAATAACCTCAAGTCTTTTCACTTTAACTTTTCACTTCATGTAAATAAAACATGGTCTACAGACTTCAACGTAACTGAAAGTTTGAAAGTTCAGACCCTTTTATTTACCAAGAAAGCTCTCAGCTGTTGTTACTGCAGTTTACATCCCTCTTAATGTAATGCTAAGGTAGCTATGGGACAACTGAGTGCAGCAGTCAGCAAACAACAAACTATATAACTACCAAAAATTCACCACGTCTCCTGCCCCAGTAGACGGGACAACACTTTGGACCATGTTTACATAAAAATTGCAGAAGCATGCAAAGTTGCCCCCCCCACCTGGCACAGTTTGATGACCTCTCATTGTTCTTGTCACTTATAAACATTTAAACACACACACACACACACACACACACACACACACACAGGTCACGGCGGGGAGCTGGAGCCTATCCCAGCAGTCATTGAGTGGAATGCAGGATACAGCCTGGACAGGTTATCAGTCCATCGGAGGGCAGGCAGACAGACAGACACACACTTTCACCCCCACACACATGGAGAGATCATGCAAATTCCACAAAGGACCCTGATTGTCTGGCCGGGGAATCAAACCCAGACCTTTCTTGCTGTGAGACCACAGCGCTACACACCGTACCACCGTTATTTTCATAGGAAGTGGCATAAAATGCTATTCCACTACCGATTTATATGATTAAAACAGTATCTGTGTCAATTCTGATGCATTGGCCTTGATGAAATTTTACTGAATGAAATATAAACAGGATGAATCTCAGGAAATGTCGCCCAAACAGACGTAAAGAAAAAAAAAAAAATCACAGATGACATTTCCATGGAAATACAAGAATTGGCACACATGCAACACGTATTATTATAATCTCAAATGTTCCTTGTTATAAGAACAAATGAAATCAATTTTTATTATTATTATTATTATTATTTTCTGGATATAGTCACGTGAATAGCTACATAGCATAGCAGATACACACAAACACGCACACACTTTTAACGCTGTCCCCCTCCCCAAGCTCCATCACCATCCTTCCCTCAGCATTGTCTTATTTTCCATTATTATTAATATCTGCCAGCTTAATTTTCAGCTCCGTCATAACGTGATGGCCTAAAGGACTAGAGACAATCGCTTATTGATTACTTTCCCAGCAAGCCTTGCAGCGGAGCCAGCTGACGCGGCTGCTCCCTCACACCGCAGACGTCTCACGCGGGGGAGATAATAAGCCACTGCTCTCGTGCTGAAGCAGATTGGATGTGCAGTCAGTCACTGTCTAACTGAATCATACTCTAGTCTATCAGAGAGCCAGGCATGGATTATCATCTTACCCAGAGAGAGAGAGAGAGAGAGAGAGAGAGAGAGAGAGAGAGAGAGAGAGAGAGAGAGAGAAAGAGAGAAAGAGAGAGAGAGAGAGAGAGAGAGAGAGAGAGAGAGAGAGAGAGAGAGAGAGATGCTTCTGACGCACTGATTGTTTGGATCCTACAGCAGGAGTAACATTTCGTCTCCTCTTGCCTAAAACGTACTCCAACCCTATTCCAATACGATATCGGTATGAAAACGAAACATGTGAAACATGTTCTTGTACAAAAAGTCTTGATCCATGATGGATGTCTTTCTCCGTCAAACACTCTGTCACTCTGGGCTCCTTTTTTGAGCCGAGATCTCTATCAGGATTTCAGATGCTGCTTCAGTACGCTGTCAAAATCAAAGGCAACAGAGCAAGTGTCAGCACCATGCACTCACTCACTCAGTGTCAAAGCTGAATGCCTTGTACGACACAGATAAACACTTCTACAAGAGCGGCAGTCCAAAAATGTCAGTCTCAGGAGTTAACTGGATCACTTCTAGTGCAGGCATGTATGCTCTGGTTCCACCCACACTGTCGCTGCTGTAACACAATCTCATGTGTCTGAAACGGTAACTTTAGAGGAGAAGAACAATCATTATTCCCTTTGACGTACAGTGATGCCTTGAGATTTTATTCAAAGTCATTTTGAACAATGTTTCCTGGTATATTCTTTGGTCATCATGAAATTCTTACGCATCATAAAGGGCAGCTGGTTTCAAAGGATACAAAAACATAATGAATTTATGAGCTTTTCATGTATCCACATATCTATTCAGTGTAGGCTTACTGCATTTTTGATGGGCAGGCCATAGTTGAACTATGTGATTCTGTTTCCAAAGTGCATGACAGTTTTCACAGAACTTCGATCTGTGTTGAATACACTGGTTTCACCCACCTTTGCTGGTGGTAACTTTACAGGACAAAGAAATAACCTTCTTTACTTTAATGTACATTAACGTATTAGTCTGTTCATCATGAAATGTTCACACAATGCACAAGATAAGTTGAATTTTTGCTTTTCAAATGGTACTAAATAAATAAATGTATAGAATTCTAATATATTTATTATGCATTTACATGGTTTTGTATATATAGTGTAAAACTAACGTACAGTGTTGTTGATGTCTGGGCTCTAGGGTGCCAGTCCATTGTTCCTAGAAAACCAGCAGCTTCTTTGTTTTTGTCTTTTTGGTCTATTTAATTTTTTTCCCCAATTACATCTTCTTGGCAGCTACACATCCTTTCAAACGTATAGTATTGAGCTGTATTCTCGCAATAGAAGGATGGACAAAACACCTGTGAATTTTCTTTTTTAAAGTAAGAGTAGAGCTTGATTTCTGCTTATTTCTCAAAGATAAAAGATTTAAGCACTTTTAATCTGATGGTGGCAGTTTTGGTGGTCTACCAGGTCTTGCACAATTGTTAGCATCCCATATTTTAATAGCTTTCTAAACTTCAGTTTCAGAAAGTCTTTTCCAAAACCCCAAAAAGTTCAGTTTATCTTTTTTTCAGTGTATCTGTTTCCCTTCCTTCTGCAAGTAGATTATCTTACATCTGTCTCCTTAACATGATCTCCTGCTAAATGAATCACTTGTAGTTAATGACTGTTTTAAGCTGGGCATTAAGTAAATTTATAGGTGGTCTCTGACTTTTGCACAGCACTTAATATCCACATATCCATTCTGGCTTATTGGGCCTTTTCAGGCATGTTAGGCCTATCACAATTTGTTCGGACAAGCCATAGTGGAACTATGTGATATTGCTTCCAAATTTCTCCGTTCTCTGTAAACCCTAGAGATGGTTGAGCGTGAAAATCCCAGTAGATCAGCAGTTTCTGAAATACTCAGACCAGCCCGTCTGGCTCCAACAACCGTGCCACGTTCAAAGTCCCTTAAATCCCCTTTCTTCCCCGTTCTGATGCTCGGTCTGCACTTCAGCAAGTCGTCTTGACCACCTCTACACTCCTAAATGCACTGAGTTGCGGCCGTGTGATTGGCTGACTAGCTATTTGTGTTAAAAAGCAACTGAACCTAATAAAGTGGCAGGTGAGTGTATGTTAAAAAATCAACTTTGCAATGACTCCATGCCAATGCTTATAACACAAATATAAAAAATGACATCTTGTAAGTTACTGATACATTTAATACTCAAAACAAAATACACTTAAAGCATATACACTCAATACAGGTATATATTTTATGTGAACAGGTCTACATTGTCCAAATTCTGTGGGCCTTAGTTTCTGCAAAACTTCGACACTTGTTAAAAAAGCGACTTTGCAGATAAAAGATGGATAAGTAAATAGGCAGAGAGACAGCGAATCTCGGCCTTGGAGTTGTATTCTCTGCAATCTGATTGTAAAATCAGGAAGGAAGCTTTTTAAAGTTTTACCAGTAAGCACAGGAAGGCATGGTTAATAATGCATCAGGACAGTATTCTCTGACTGCACACTTCTGAATTTAACAAGCCCAGAGAGTGAGAGAGAGCTGGAGAAAAAAAAAAGGAATAAATAAAAAAAACCCTCACAAACAAAACCCATAATACCACCGTATCAACAAAATGAATTAGCAAAAAAAAAACGTTGAACCTTGAGAGTAAAACAAATATATACAAGAAGAAAAACAGTCAAGCTTTCAAGCTCATAAGTAGTAAGGTGGAGGAGCGTTCAGAAGAGTTTCCGTGGTGATTAGCATTGTGTGGCACTGCTCTTTTTTGGCCTGTCAGTCTGTTCAGTATGAATAAGCGAGGCTGCTGATTTAAGAGGGCAGGACCTGAGCAATGGCAGAGGGGCTGCCATGGAGAGAGCTATAAAAGGAGAGAGCTCGGAGAGGGGTGTAATTGGCACGGAGGAGGAAGACTCCCTCCGTACACCATCAGCTTTTTAAAATATGGATGGTATTGTTTTGGTTTGTTGACTTCTAGTGGATCCTACTGGGGGTGTATGGCATAATGCAGGGACGCTGACCTTTTAGAGCATGCGGAGCAGTAAACAAGCATCGCGTGGATGTTTTTTTTTTTTCTTTTTTTGTGTGTCAGCCTAGGAAGCATGGAAGCTATGTTTTGTTCAGGTGTCTAAGTTCAAAAACTGAACTCGGAGATTGTTTGTGTGTTTTTTTGACGGCAAAAGTAAAATCATGAAAGAGAACATATTCTGGTTTTATGTCTGACCGTTGCTCAGAGTTTGGAACTCTTGAATACCCCACATAGCCTGTGGTAGGCTGATCCAATGTCTCCACACACATAGCGGCAACTGACATTTTGCATTAATCCTATTTTGCTGTTACAAAGTGACTGCCTCAATTTATTATATATACTATATTATATATTATAACACCACAATAAGACTCAACTGTTGGTTCTATTTTGCACTTTTGCTATATTGCATTTGTTTTCATGGGAGTTTTGCAGACCAAAATTATAATAGACCACCTGGTCTAAATTACTGATAATAAATACTGGCTTGATGATCATACACACGTTAAGTGGCCGGTGAGTGTATAAGTGCCTGAGAACATCTTGTTTTATTTTTGCCTGCTATTTTCATTGTTTGCAGACACTCATCCAATAAAATGGTAGCTCGTCTCTGTTAAGTTTCCCCCATTTCTAACAGCAGTATGACAAATTTAAATGTCAAAATAACACATTTGTTTTCACAAAATCGAACTAAATTAAAATACCAAATAGAAAAGAGTAAACAAATACGAACAATTCCTCGCATGGCTGAAACAGGCTTCCATACAAAAAGGATGAGAACAAACCAGAAGTTTCCATTGTGTTGGTTGTATTTTAATTACTAAGTTTGTTGAACATATTTGTTCATTTTCATGAACATTCCCAGTAGATAACCAGATAAATTTGCCACCTACATCAACACAGACCATTAACAGACCAGTGGTGCACAACTCCTGTCCTGGAGGGCCACTGTCCAACATAGTTTAATGATTTTCCTGCTCAGTTACACCTGGCCGAACTAATCTGTTAATGGGCAGGTTTACTGTTTGAGTATGAAAGTTTCCAAACTGTGCTGGACACCAGCTTGGACAGGATAGGACAGGGGCTGTGCACCCCTGCTATAGAACATAAAGACATGGATGAGTTTGGCATGGAAGAACTTGAGAGTCCTGACCTCAACCCGATAGAACATCTTTGGGATGAATTAGAGTGGAGACTGCAAGCCAGGCCTTTTCATCCATCAGTGTCTGACCTCACAAATACTCTTGCCATAAACCTTGTGGTAAGCTTTCCCAGAAGAGTTGAAGCTGTTATAGCTGCAAAGGGTGGGCCAGCATCATATTACACCCTATGGATTAAGAACGGGATATATATATATATATATATATATATATATATATATATATATATATATATATATATATATATGGGTCAGGCTGTATTTTTGTTGTATTGATGTATTTTATTGATGTTCAAAAGTAAGGACAGTGACTTTTAAGTCATGATTATTGTGATCAGGCATTCCGTTCAAAAACACAGTAGTGAAAGGACTTTCTGGTTTCCCTTTTACTTTACAGTTAGTACAAACTTGAGATTACTTTATCCAGAAAGCAGTTACTAAAGTAATCTCATTACATTTAGAGAGATTTACTTGAGTTGACTTGACAATTTTATTATTCTGTGCTTTTTTGTACTGTTTTCACAGTTTTCGCAGTTTTCAGGCTACGACTCTAAAAAAAACTGCAGGATTGTAGAACCTGCATGGGGATAAGGTGCTTTTACTTTTGGAACTGATCAGCATCCAATTGGGATTCTATAGCAATGGCCTGACAATATCTTAGCAACCGCCTGGGATAATGTAACATAGCAAGTTCATTTACAAACTTTCCGCTTCTAATCGATAATTTAATTGTGGCACAACATGCTATAATAGTATATGGGTATGATTTGCACTTCTAAAACACTAATAACTGCATGTACCTTAAAAAAGGCCAACTTATAGATTCATAACACCCAAATAGACTCTAAACAACATCAACAACAGCAACAACGTGTATAGTAATGGCATAAAATCATAGTGACAGCAGATAATTGGATGTTAGGCCATTATGGCACTGTCTTACAGCTAAGAAAAGAAGCCAACTTCAGCCTTTGAAGCATCTCATGTTGGTTTGTTTATGTGACTGGTGAGTAGTGACACAGGCTGATGATGAGAAAGATGAGATAGGAGCTCCTTTATTGATTCAAACCTTTTTACATTTTTGAACAGGAATGCCTTACGACCGAGAAGCAGCATGGTGCCACCAAATTGAGCCAGTACCAGTGCATCTCCACTCAAATGTTCATGTTCTGTTGAACTTGCCTGAACTGTACAATCAATGCTGAAGCTTTCACCCTTGCCTGGTCCCCCGGTTCTTCAGGAGAGTCCTGTTTAAAAATGGATAGAGGACAAAACGTATTTTCTTTTTAGCTAAACCTCAGGAAATCTTAATAGACTTAATATCTAGAGCTGCCATACTAAGGCACCTCTGGCCTTTTCAGTGGCTAAGCTTTGTCACACCATTACACTAATCTTCATCTACTTCATTTGATTCTTCCACAGACACTCCTTTGTTAAGTCTTGCATAAATGCATAGATAACAAAATTATTAAATTAAAGGGAAGGCCCTTGAAGTTGCTCACTGTCACCTTAAATCATGCATGAACGTGATAATTATCCAAGCAAGGCTAAGAAGGGCCCATCACGACTGCTTTAAATCCAATCAACGTCCTGACCTGATCATTAGAATTGACCATCTATCAGGGCCATCGAATAGCGCTCTGTCGTTAGCCTCCCCCCCTTAAATCCCTCTTGATCAGTGCTAATTATAGATAGAGTGACCAATATCCTCCTGCTCCTCTGTCAGACTACAGCAGTTTCTTGGCTAGACTAAAGTAGGCAAAATGTTCAGGTTGGATGAGGGGCACCCATTTTGCAAGCTCACTCCGTCACTGTCGTAACAAAACCTTATTTATTATTCTTAATAAAAGCAACATCATAGGTGAAGGAGAATATGTAATAACTCTTCAGATTGTCTTTATTCACAGTTTAGCAGGCTTTATCTGTCTTGACTAGAGGCAGTTTTTAGTCATCTGCGTAATGGGGAGCACTTGAATCTGCTTGAATCAGTTCACATGAGAGGCTAAACAGTGAGGGAGTCTTTGTAATGAAATCCTATCTTAAGTCTCTCTGGAGGATAAGATTAAATAAAAGCATTAACTGGAGATTATTAACTTAGGTACTTATCTTGGCCTCTTAGTGCAATCATCATAACATTCAAACAGCAAACAGCATTCAAACCAGTACAACTTTGCATGGTATTCATTATTTAAGCACAAAGTCATGCTGTAAAATCCTCAGAGGTGGGTGATGTGGCAAAAATGTAATATCATGATACTTCAAGTAGTTTTGAAGATGCTCAACGTGTCATAATATATATGTGTAAGTTGGGCCACATAAAAATACAGCAAAACAGTCTATCGATCCTGCATTCATAAGGCTTTAAATATGCATTTATAAGGCATTATTTGGCATACATATCTTATACAACCATAAGGATGTTTAATTTCTTATAGTTATAGTTACATGCATAACATATTATAAAGCAAGAAGTCCCATAACATTATAATTTCTGATCATAAGAACATTTAGACACTAATATTTAATAGACTATAACCTTTTCTATCGATTTATGCTGAGTCAATAAAGGCTTCACGAGAGGTGAGTTCTTTTAAAATGCCTTTTAAATGGCATAAATTCATTTTAATTCAGTACATAATGCCCTATAGAGCATTGTAAGTGCGCTTTATAATCTAACCAGTAATATAGGATATACAGCTTAGTAATTCTGTGTATCCAATACATCAATAATACAGTGTGTATTGTAAAAAAATCAAACAAGCAATGTCTCACATATAGCATGTTATCTTTACCATGTTCTTGGTAAAGTGTTATGCATTTTACTATAGCTACTTATAAGCAACTATGCAAGCTTATGCCAAGCAGTGTAATGTGCTCTGTATGCCATTTATATTTATAAAATATTATGAATACAGGGTTCATAGGTAGTGTTACCAAAAATACTATCAAAAACTATAATGGTACAATGATTTATATTCAACATTTTACATACTGTGCTGCACTAAATTCAATAAAATAGGACTAATTATGCTCTCTTTGCAATCAAACATGCAGTTGGGAAGTACACTTAAGTACAGAAAAGCATATTGTGACATACTGTGATGTAAATTATAACAATAATGACAAATTTCGGCATATTGCCCAGCCCTACGTCTAAGATCACAATTATTTTTGCGCTCAGAAATGATGTCAGAATATAAAATGAATACTCTTAGACAATAAACAGACATACACAGAACAATTAATATAAAATTGAGTCTGGAAGGTGCTATACAAATAAACTTGCCTTGCCTTGCCTTTCATTGCCTAAGTATCATATGCTATATATATATATATATATATATATATATATATGCTACCTTTATATACACTATATTTCCAAAAGTATTCCTTCACCCATCCAAATCATTGAATTCAGGTGTTCCAGTCTCTTCCATGGCCACAGGTGTATAAAGCCGAGCCCCTAGGCCTGCAGACTGCTTCTACAGACATTAGTGAAAGAATGGGTCGCTCTCAGGAGCTCAGTGAATTCCAGAGTGCTGTGATACAAGTCCAGATGTGAAATTTCCTTGTTACTAAATATTCCACAGTCAACTGTCAGTGGGATTATAACAAAGTGCAAGTGATGCAGAATGGCAGCAACATGCCCACAAATTGGTCAGCCTCGTAAAATGACAGAGCGGTCAGCGGATGCTGAGGGGCATAGTGCGCAGAGGTCGCCAACTTTCTGCAGAGTCAATCACTACAGACCTCCAAACTTCATGTGGCCTTCAGATCAGCTCAAGAACAGCGTAGAGAGCTTCATGGAATGGGTTTCCATGGCCGAGCAGCTGCATCCAAGTGGTGTAAAGAGCCGCCACTGGACTCTAGAGCAGTGGAAACTTGTCCTCTGGAGTGACCAATCACGCTTCTCTGTCTGGCAATCCGATGGATGAGTCTGGGTTAGGCGAGGAGAACAGAACTTGTCTGACTGCACTGTGCCAAGTGTAATGTTTGGTGGAGGGGGCATCATGGTGTGGGGCTGTTTTTCAGGAGTTGGGCTCGGCCCCTTAGTTCCAGTGAAAGGAACTCTTAAAGCTTCAGCACCAAGAGATTCTGGACAATTTCATGCACCCAACTTTGTGGGAACATTTCCATGACTGCACACCAGTCCACACAGAAAGGTCCATAAAGACACGGATGAGCGAGTTTGGTATGGAAGAGCTTTACTTGCCTGCAGAGTCCTGACCTCAACCTTATAGAACACCTTTGGGATGAATTAGAGAGGAGACTGTGAGCCAGGCCTTCTCGTCCAACATCAGTGTTATAGCTGCAAAAGGTGGTCCAGCATCACATTAAAGCCTATGGATTAAGAATTGGATGTCACTCCAGGTCATATTCGTGTAAAGGCAAACGAGCGAATACTTTTGGAAATATAGTGTATATACCTGTCCATGTATGTGTGTGTGTGTGTGTGTGTGTATATGTATGAATATATATATATATATATATACATATATATATATATATATATACTCACTCAACGTCCACTTTATTAGGTGTTCAGTTGCTTGTTAACACAAATAGCTAATCAGCCAATCACACGGCTGCAGCTCACTGCATTTAGGCATGTAGAGGTGGTCAAGACAACTTGCTGAAGTGCAGACCGAGCATCAGAACAGGGAAGAAAGGGGATTTAAGGGGCTTTGAACGTGGCGTGGTTGTTGGTGCCAGACGGGCTGGTCTGAGTATTTCAGAAACTGCTGATCTGCTGGGATTTTCACGCTCAACCATCTCTAGGGTTTACAGAGAACGGTCCGAAAAAGAGGAAATGTCCCGTGAGCGGTCAGTTGTGTGGACGAAAATGCCTTGTTGATGTGAGAGGTCAGAGGAGAATGGGCAGACTGGTTCCAGATGATAGAAAGACAACAGGAACTCAAATAACCAACCGGAATCTCTGAGGAACGTTTCCAACACCTTGTTGAAAGTCTGCCACGAAGAATTAAGGCAGTTCTGAAGGCAAAAGGGGGTCCAGCCTTTTACTAGCAAGGTGTACCTAATAAAATGGCTGGCGAGTGTATATATACATGGATGGGTGTCAAGGCAGCCTATGAGTGAAGAAACTAGTGCAAACATTGTCAACTGTAAATGTACAGAAAGGCTGGGATCCCATAGCATCATTCAAAGAATTAAAAGTTACAGTTAAAGTGCAGGTGTATGTGTGTTCAGTCTATGGCGGATGTTGGAAAGGGGCTAGATTAATTGTAAACAGCAGCTAAGTTTTATACTACAGTAACAACTAGAAAGGGAAAGTTTGTGAACAAACTACGTTTACTTGAAAAAGTGTTTTATAATATAAAATATAATTATGTTAAATAAATTATGTTACAAACATCTGGAAAACGTTTGTTAATGGCTGCTAAAGTGTTGCTTAGATGTTGTGAGGCTGCAGCTATGGTGTCCAAGGTGGTTGGTAAGGTGTTCCTAGGTGCTTGCTATGCTAATGAATCCACTGCTACCTTAAAATCAATGCCAGCTTTAATCCATTATTACCTTAAATTCACTGCTACCTGAAATCTTGTGCTACCTTAACTCCACTGCCACCTTAAATCTCAGGCTACCTTAACTGCCCTGCTTCCTTAAATCCACTGCCAGCTTAAAGCTCAGGCTACCTTAACTGCACTGCTACCTTAAATCCACTGCCACCTTAAAGCTCAGGCTACCTTAAATTCATTGCTACCTTAAAACTGTTCTCTTAAATCCAATGCCTCCTTAAATTCACTGACACATTACATTTACTGATACCTAGAAAACTGCGTAACAAGAAAAATATTAAGATGAAGATGATTACGAAGAACAGAAAGTTGGATTTTTCAAGCCAACTTAATTCTTTTATTTTCCTTGATTCCTTTAGGCCAGAAACATTCTCACTGCAAGTACTCGACCGCAAATGACAGCACTCGCCCAACACACTGCAAACAGTCAATCCTTCTGTACAAACTCGCCATGCATTCTGTTACCGTGGTGGTTAAAACACTCAGTACTGATAGAGGACAACAGACAACAAATTAGTTTCATGTTTATGTAAGTCATCTTTATTAGAGCTCTCCTTGCTCTAACGCTCAGAATACACATCATGTTTAAGCTGCATTATGAAATGTATAATCACACAATTTTTAACAAATCTACATGCAAAACCCTGTCTGCATAACTCGAAGCCTTTGCGTTCACATCCTTGCTCGAAGTAAATTTCGGGCTTTACAATGTTATTTATATTGGTACTTTTTGTTTTTTTGTTTTTTAAATTGATTACAAAAAAAAAAAACAAAAGTAGGGTAGCAGCGTGTTTGAGCAGACTGAGCATGGTACTTTTAGATGCAAGTGAAGAGTTTCAAAAATTGTTTTAAGGCTTTTTTTAGTAGGCGTTCATTGTTATAGAGAAAGCAGTTTGGTATCAGGATTGTATCAAAAAAGAAAAAGTGGTTTCATGCCAACTCTTCCTAATAGCCACATATGGCTATAATTAGACTTTCAAAGCAATGCGTAAAGGCAGGCTACATTGTAATTTAAGCAACTTTTATTATTTCCATAGCTCTATTGTAACACCCCATAATCACTGAATCGTCACTGAACACATACATATATGGAAGCTGAAAATGAATACAGTATGGTTCATGTGGGTAGTGCTTAACATGGTCAGTTTATGGGATGCAGCAGGATTTGTTTCTCCTTGCTTTGTATTGGCTGGCAAACCTTCACAATAAAAGCAACAAATATCAGCAACAATAGAACTATGTGTCCTTACTTAACCTCCCCCCCCCCCGAACATAACAATGAATCAGCCCACTAACTTGAATCGTATAATGTCCTTGACTCTTGCCATCTGGGCTTTTATTTGCAAATGCTACTTTCCCCACACTGGCTCTCTATAAAGGCCACAGAGCCATAGTCTGTGGAACTGCTCTCTATAGGGATGTGTTTCACATCATACCACCATACCAGCGCTTTACCACACTGTGACTTTAGAGCCAGCGCACCCATCGTGACCCTGGTTTGCGGGGAGCACATTGGGTGTGTGGTTGCGTTAGCTACGGCGCCGCCCTGCCGCAAACACCCGCTGGAATGTGCGAGTGGCACACGATGATGTTCTGCACACAATCCGGCTTTCATTTCATGCAAGGGCACAAATCCCTGTTCGTTTCAGTCTCCTCTCTTTCATAATCACATCATAAAAGCTATGAAATCACATGCACGCTGAACTTGTTTCATTATGCATTTTTATGGCAGATTCACTTTATTTTTTTATGGATCGGTCTTGAAAATGATAGCCACACTCTTTTAGGCACTGTGGTAATTGTTTCATGCCAAACTGTCCACATATCCAGCTCAAACACAGGTCAGAAGGGCAAAAACGAAAATGATCATTTCTGTATTTTTCACAACTAGAGAGTATTAACTAAGTAATGAGTTCAATTAATTAATTAATAAAAAAGAAAGCAAGTAAGGGAATCAAGGCAATAGAGAGAGAGCATAACATTACGCATCATGATATTTAGTTTTCCTGAGGTTTGTGAGAAGGCTGGGAAAATACAACATGCATCAGGAAAACAATAATGCCACATTAAATAAAAAAAAAAAAACAACATATAAACATACATTAAGTTAAATAGTCTGGTTTAAATTGAAAGAAAAATAAAAAGGAAAAACTTTTTGAATTCAAAGCCATCGGGTCGGATTTTGCGGGAGTTTTCTGGACTACGTCATTACATATTAACATCACTCCTATTGGCTCAGACAGAAGGTCCAGCTCGAAGGGCTTGGGTACGTGAGTAGTTGGGGGCGTGGCTCTTAGAAACAGCACTGCAGCTTTACTGAACAGACTGAGATCTCGCTCAACATGCGACCTGCTGTTAAAGTGAAGAAACACAAACTCAAAACTGAAGACAGACAAGAACCAACATCAGCTTGGCTTAACAGAGGCGGAGACACTCTGTGACCTGAACGTATGCAGGTTATGTCGTTCCTATCCACTGGTTGCCGCTGTTCATAGACTCTATAACTGGTCTAAGTCTTTTTAATGATACATGCAGTTATTAAGCGTTCTAGAGGTCCTGATGGTACCCATAACACACTGAGAAAGGCATACTGTGATTTATCATGATGATATCGTATTGGACTCAACCTTAGACAGTACACAATGGTTGCGCCTTGTGTAACTTCAAAAGGAAGCCCTTTGAGGCTTTTGGGATGTGTGAATCTTTTCCCTTCTCTCTCTCTCTCTCTCTCTCTCTGTGAAACACTTAGGCAGCACACCATTCTTCTCCAGGCTTTGAGCATTGTTCACGTTTCTTCTCCCTGAAGCTTGAAAGCACTCCATTTTTCACCCACACTCTCCCTCTTGGGACCCCAGCCCAGAGAGCAGCATGCAAAGGATATGTTTTATTGGACTGTTGGTGACAAATAAATCTAAATATGTATTTTTGTCGTGTTTGTGTGCAGGCTGTGTCCTGAGGGGCTGGAGGAAGCATATTATCAGATATAAATAAAACGATAAGGTCACGCACAAACACATAATCTCCCACCAGGAAAAAGAGTTGGACACATTTTGCAGTTAAACCCGACGTATCAGTGCTTCTGCATAGAAACTACATATGTACTAAACGAGTCACTGCTGTCGCAGTCCTTTTTCAGTTTTTGACGTAGTTTGAAAATGCCTGTTTGGTACCCCTGACACAATGTGTTAATAAATACACCAAAAGAAGTGGCTCCAAATGACATGGTCTGGTTCCACTGACTTACATTAAATGTAAAGTTTGTTTTCTTTCCCCTGTAAAATCATTTTGGAAATACAAGGTTTTGTTTCCGACAGCACTGTAGTCTATTATATATATATATTTTATTGCACTGTGTATTGTAGTTTACTGTATTGTATTGTACGGCACAGAGTTCTGTGTTCAGCTCTTCCTTTTTTCTGGGGATCTACAGTGACTCTGTTTCTATCAGTATCTGAGCTCAGGACCGTCTTTCTCTCTAACCTCTTGGTAACTAGCAAAGATACTTTCTCTAGACAGACAAAGCACTTCTTGTAAGTCAATAAGAGCGTCTGCTGAATGATGTAAATGTAAATATATATAAATATATATATATATATAGATCTTAAAGCACTGTTCATCTTTCGATAGTTTTACTTTCATAATTCCTTCATAATTCTTGATGGAACAGAAAATAAATCTATTGTCATTTCATAATTTTTTGTCTCTACAGAACACGTGCATTCAAAACGATGAAGGAAGTGAAGGACTAGAATCGTTAGACGCATTCATCTTACATCTAAGAAATATTTTAGACAGTATGACGTGAAATTTAAATTGATATTGACAATTGCATTTATACTTTCACTGGTACAACCCAGTGTTTTAAGAACTGTGAATGTTTGGTTATGCATTGTATAAGTAAGTTTGTTTCTAACAGAAATAATATGTTTGCTGAAATCTAAAGTCGGCTATGTATGCATGCCAAAATGTGGTGATCACCATTAAATAACAGTACATTTCTTACATGCATACATATTTACTGCATCATCACTGCTGGAACAAAACATTGAATTTGCCAGCTGGGATTTGAAATGTCCACTGCCATGTGTGGTGTGATATTTCATAATGAATGGACCATTCTGGAGATTCTGAAGAAGGTTTTGGTCCAACAGTGATGATGTTTTTCTAGCTAAAAAGCAGTTGGCTGGCTGTGCCATTCCAAAATTTAAAAGGACTGGTAGACCAGCTGTGAGTAAACAAAAGGTGAAAAGAAACAGGAATAGTTCCCTGCTGTTTCTGAATGACCGCAGTGTTGGCTGCTGCGCATAGTATATAAGGCCCATAGAGGAAAAGTTGACCATTTGACATAAACTTTAAAACCTTACTTTAAAAGCATGAGGGCCAAAACGCCATTGCTTAAATATAGTAACACCTCTGTGGAAGCCGTACAGTTACACTATGCCGCTGTACTACAACAGAATAAAGCTACTTTTAGTATGTTGAATCAATCCTATACTTCAAATTTATTTTACGCACAAACTGCAGAGGCACTGGACAGCAACCAAGGGAGGAGGTCGTTATGGCAGCTTGCAGGCATGACAGGCACATATAATATACATAGGTGAGTAGATAAGTCAGTGGTGTACTGAGACCTGCCAGACCTACACAAATCAAGCTGTCCATTATGGGAGGCCCTCGCAGGTCATGCTCTTAATGAAATGTCTCAGGCCTGTTGGTGGAACGGAAGGAAAGTCAATGGGGAGCTTTGGGTGGTGACTGACACATCCTAACCTGCAGGTCTGTCCCAAGTGTCAGAGACGTGGACAAGCAGAGCAGCCTTGACCGGGCGTCTAGGTGTCAGTGTGTCAATGGGTAAGTCCAGAGCAGGGTGAGTTATGAGAACAGCTTTGTCCACAGGCACTAAATATTAGGAGTGGTTTGATACGTAATGGATCAACTGAGCATTTCTTGATGTAAAGCACTTTGGAATGCCTTTAGAATTTCCTTTCATTTGCCAAGAATTGTTGTCGTAATTTCTCATGTGGTAAATTGACCAAGCTAAAAATAACTGGCATAGGAGCAGGGTTGGGATAGCCACTTTCTAGCTACTTTCCCAAAATGTGTAGCTAGCTACAATTTAGCTACTTTCCAGCAAAAGTAGTCGCTACTTTTTAGCTACTTTTTGAAAAAGTAGTGTGTTACTTTTAGCTACTTTTTGAAAAAAAAGTGTTGTTCCTTTTAGCTACTTTTTGAAAAAGTAGTGTGTTACTTTTTAGCCACTTTTTGAAAAAGTAGTGTGTTACTTTTAGCTACTTTCAAAGCGCGATTGTGAGAATGTTTGTGAATCTCCACCTGACACACCAAACAAGCCCAAATGATAGTGTGAACAAGGCACTGCATTTAATCATGTGCCAAAAAGAAACATGCAATTGAAAAGCTGCAAATATACAAAAAGACCACCAAAACTTTTTTCCTAAAAAAGTTTTTCTTAACAAAAATCAAAAGAAATAACCAATTATCAACATTATCAACTGTTGAAGTAAAACTGCTCCAATTTGAACATTTCCGCAGGCATTCAGACGCCTTTATTTAACTTCAGCAACACTTTAGCTTCAGAATTCTCATCAGTGACCCAGGCTCTGTTTGGGGTGAGAATCAGGCCTGCGCAGCTGAATAATCTCTCCACTGCTGCAGAGCTGCTGCGGCTCCACAGCAGAACTAGTTTTCTTGCTAAAATAACATAAACCTCCTTCGCTGTAAAATTGTTATAACACACAGTTTTAACATAGTTTTAACAATAAATGATCTTAAATGCTGGAGTTAAACTGCTAATTCCCTGTTGTTTAACTGCTAATTCAGCAACCCTCAGTTGGTCGCACAGCAACAGAGATAACGAAAAGGCAAAGAGAGAGATTTAAGGCAAACCGATCATTTTGAGAAGAATGGACTTATTTGCCTTTATAATCACTCTGGTTTCCTGATATGCTTATTGCTCACAAAGTTGAAGTCGGCTTCTCGTTCTCCTGGTTCAAATTCTTCCATTCCTCCTTAAATGGCGCAGCAGTATAATCTGGCATTTGCATTATATGTTTATCTCATTTCATTATATTTGCATTTGGCAGACACTCTTATCCAGAGTAACTTACAATTTTACATTTTGTACACAGGCAGGTGAAGGTGGTGTTAGGAGTCTTGCCCAAGGACCCTTATTGGTATAGTGTAGGGTGTTTACCCAGGTGGGGATTGAACCCCAGTCTACAGCGTAGAAGGCAGAGGTGTTCCCCACTACACTAAACCAACCACTTTTTAGCCTGAAATAACACATCAGCACATACTGAGACATACTTACAGCCAAGATGGTAAAACAGACCATGTTTTGGGTCCCATGGTGGTGTCATTTTTGTTGAAAGGACAAAACGGCTCTTCTTAACATTTCGGTTGCAACCCCTGACCTAAGCTTACAAGTAAGGGGTGATCAGCGCGTGAGGCCAGTAGCTCAGTCAGGGTTGCACAGTCACCACCAGCCAAGTGAACGACTGGGTTCAGATTTTCGCCTGAAGCTTGTAGTGAAAATTTATTTACACATAATTTGTAGGAAAAAGTATCACGCTACTTAGCTACTCCCCCATCCCTGAGCAGGAGCATTACATCCAAAAAAGTTCCCAACAAACCCAAAATACAGAACTGCAGTGGATCTTAGTGCATCCAGCATCTGCCAGTATACAAAGTGAAGTTTGGTACTGTGAAAGGCTTTAATTGAAAACTTAAGTAAAAAAGTAAAAAGCAGTTATTTTTTCCTCACAAATACACTTAAGTATAAATAAAGCATTGTTGTTTAAAAAAACTGGAAAATGGAAATCCATCGAAAATTCAATCGATTGCTTGGAATCAATTATTATCCATCTCTGATTGCACCAGAGTTGTCTCCCAAGCAACCCCTCAAACCTCCAAGGCTACATCATTTTCAAAAAAACAAAAACAAAAAAACCCTTCCAACTTTTCAATGCAAGACGGGGCGCTTTGAAGGTAGACAAAACTGTAGGAATAAAAGTGGGGGCCTTTGGCAAGCCGCACTTCTGAAACCCCACCTGCCTCTCCAGCTGCCTGCCTTGACAAGCGAGCTCTTCCACAGTAGCGGCGAATTATATCTGTGTGTCTAATTATGTCTTTTCAACCAGACTTACAATGAAAGACTGCGCGCCTTCCACTTGCAAGGAGTAGGACAGCGGGTAGAAGTGCCCCCCGAAAAGAACACACACTCGTGCGGCTGACACAGATACCTGTCTGTGTGTCAACATAGCACATTCCCTGACGTCCCCAGCAGCCTAATGAAAGAGATCTGTGCAGAAACCAGGAGATGCTGCCATTCTGGTGTTTGTTTTATTTTTTTTTCCTCTCACCGCTATGGCTGGCAACAATGCACTTTTTAAGTCTCAATTTATTTTAAAGTGTACAGTTAACACTCATAAACCATTAGATTTGTCATCCTTCTTTTAACCTCAAACACTGGGGGCCCATATGTTTGTCCACTTAAATTTCACACTCATAACTATGACTAAATATAAACAATTACTCAATTGTGTTGACAGTTGTTGTGAACAATAAGTAGTGTTATGGTAAATGAATAGTAAATACCTGAATAATAAGTCTAGGGTTTAAAAGTTCAAGTGGGAATATATTTCTTAAAGTATTTTCCATAATTATTGCTGTTTAGTTGAACTGTAGAAAATGTTATTTAGTCTACTAAATATTAAAGACATACAAAAAGGTTTTTAAACGAACTGTTTACTTATACGAGCCAAGATCTATTTACAAAAGAAGACAGAATAAATGCTTTTTTTTTTCCTCTCTTCCGAATGCATCCGCATTTTCTTCCTTCTTTACGCTCCTCCTAACCTCCTTTCCTTTTTTTCCATGCTTCCTTCTTTCTCTGTTGAGGCTCATAACCATTCTTGCCCTAAACTGGTCACAAGGGGGTAGCATTGACACAGCTCTACGAGGCTTTTCAGACTGAAGACATGCAAAGGGACATGCTGGCTTTGATGTAATTGAGGTCTCAGACCTTATACGAAAGCATATATTGGTTTGTACGGGGAAATGTTGAAGGAACAATGGATTTCCATAAGTGGTTGTAAAATCGTATTTGGAGCTTGCCTTTGCATGCTAACCACTTCTCTAAACAACAACAAAAATGGCTGCAGCAGCGACGTGCCTTGTAATTTTACAGCGTCTGTGCCGGGGGAAATAAAAGGGAATAAAGCATTAGGATTAAATAGGTGGCTAAAAGATTCAGACCTGCTCACTTATGTGGCTGATGTCCCCGTTGAGTCATCAATATAAACATGCAGATTTTCAAGAAGTCAAATACCATTTCGGAGAAAAAGTGAGGAGAAGAGAAAAGGGAAAAACATTCTGGAATTTAGGGGGAAAATATCAGTCAGGCTTTGACACTGAATCTACGTTAGTTTAATTGTGGAAAGTCCTTCTTGCATAAAACTGACACAAACATAGATTTTATCCCAGCCGCACAGCAAAAGCAAATCCCTCAACGTTCGCTTTCAAGGGACGCCTGCGTCTCAGCGGATTGGCTGAAAAAGGCAAAATAAAGTTCCACAAATGTGAGATACAATTATTACTTCATTAATGTACAAATTAAACCCCCTTAATCATCAATCATGTAAGGAGTCTGGTGAAATCACCACCTAATAAGCTTTTGTGCCGATTTATCTTTTTATCCAACGCAATACTTAAAAGCAGCACCACACCACAGGCTCATAAATAAAGGTTGCACATTTACATATTCAGTTTATCATGAATATTGCATACTCTGTACATAAAAATTCAAATACACTGTTTATGAAATATGATCATGCAGCCAGCAGAAAATGATACATGCTGTCTATTCATACACCTCCAAGCTCCTCATTAACACACTTTTTTTTTTTTTTTTTTGATAAATAAAGAATGACAGAGATGTTTGACCTGGTGTAATAATACAGCCTTCAAAGGCTGGTGTCTTTCACAGGGCTATAGATTCACAGCTTCGGCTTTTCATTTGATAACACTGTAGAAAACGAGAGCAGAATAGAAGATGGGCTGTTAGCATAAATGGCAGAATAGGTGTATTTAGAACTGAATACTTACCCAACCTCGCTCCCACCTTTGCCAGCTGTGGTTTAATTATGCTCCCTCTATGATGATTAACCATATCAATTATTAACAAGAGGAATAACTATAGCCGCAACGGAGAGAAAAAGAGACGTGGGGTGTGGGGGGGGGGGTGACATGGACTTGAGAGATGCTGTTTCTCTCCCTTGAGGTAAGCTGACTGACACTGCAGAAAATGTAACATGAACAGATATACTACATCATGTAAAACAGATACCGGATCTCTGCACATTTGTATTGTCATTTCCAGGAAAGGAATTATGTTAAAAGCTCCTTTCAGTGCACAAACTAGTGATTTTGGAATATGTGCTTAACATACGCTTAAACATAATGCATGCTGTTATGACAGCACAGGAGAGGAAATGCGTTTTTAAAATGTAACTTTATAACACTCATACATACTGTGCAGAAGTCAGAGACCACTCATCTTTTATTTAGTGTTCAGTCATAATGGCTAATAAGCACATCTTAAGTTTTGTCAGTGTCAGGAAAAAAGCAGAAAACATATATTTCCTTGAAAACTACACAAAAGCCTCAAAAACCCCATGTCAAATTTCCAGTTTTTAGTGTGTTTCCCTTTCCCCGGCATCACCCCTTCCATTACTTTCAGTTTTTGGAAGAAATCTCCAGGAAGATTTTCCAGACCCAAATTTGGTCTTAGAAGTTGCATGTTCTGCTACTCACTATCCAAGGAATCCTGAACACACTCGATGATGTTGAGGTCTGGACTCTGGGGTGGCCAGTGCATTGTTCTAACAACACCAGTAGCATCTTTGTTTGATTTTCATTTTTTTTTCTTTTTCGTCTATTTCCTTATCTCAGTAACGACTTCTTGAGAGCTTCACATCCCTTCAGATCCACAACGCTGAACTGTATTCTCACAGCTGAAGGACGGAGGGATTTTGTTTTTCTGATCTGAAGCAATTGTAGAGCTTGATTACCTCCTCTCTCTTAAAGAGGACAGTTTTTGGTGGTCCACCAGGTCTTGCACGGTTGTTAGGGGTCTCATTTTCTCTACATCTTTGTTTTTTTTTTTTGAACTCCAGTTAAAAGAAAACTAGTGTTTTAATATGTTTAATATGTATTACTGTATTACTTTTACTTTTTGCTTATTATTATTATTACTTATTTTCCTTTCCATTTCCATCTCTGACTTTGGCACCGCCCTGTATGTCTTTAAATAGTCGAGTTTACATAAAAGTGTAAAACAAACAAAAAATAAATACAAATTATAGAGACAATATACATTGTGCTAAATGTATAAGTGTGACAGTATTCATGATTCCAACATGTTTACATGCTTCTCAGTTGCACCTTTATAATTATCATGCTTCTTTTGACACTCCACTCCCCAGCAGAGCAACATATAACAAACGTGTGTTTAGTTAATCTCTCTAGGCTTCTATAGTTAAGAGAGAGAGCGTTTGAGTGTCTGTGTGTGTGCATGTGTATGTGTGTGTGTGTGAGATCTCCAAATGTATTCAGCGGGGAGCAAGAAAATGACCTGGGTTTGGTGGAGAGGAACTAATCTGTGCAGGCCTGACATGGGACAGGAGAGGCCTCTTACTGTTATTATGATGTGTCGCCTCGCGTTAGAGGAGAACAGGGCTTGATGGCCGGAGAGGAGGCGCTGAGCGTGGTGGAGTGTGTGTGTAGTGCGGTGCTAGGGATGCAGGAATGCAGCTACAGGCTCTGTGCTTGCCTCTAGCCATACAGAGCCCCATGAGGATGAGGAGGTGGGCATCACAGAGGAAGGAAATGAAAGGGGTCAAGTTCTTTTACAAGTGTACTACTGTGTGAACGCCTCACTGACACTTGTATGTATATAACTGGTATAATGTATATATCGCTCAAACTAGCTAGGTAGGTATTAGCTCAATAACCGATATTACGACAAAGACACATACAAAATCACTTTTTATTTTTTTTTGTTTTGGCTATTTTTTATGGAAATTAAAATGTACTGACCTCTAATCTTGCTATCACACAAATAATGACAACCATAACAGTATTTATATGCACTCATATGCAAAGTAAAATCAAATTACATTTTTTTTTGGTTTATTTTTTCCAGTGTTTTGCCATTTTATATTTAATTGTACTTAGAAAATCAATTGTAATTATTCCACACACACACACACACACACACACACACACACACACACACACACACATACAAACATATACATAAATACATACACATTTTTGCTACATTACAGGTCAATAAAGCATATATTTATATGTTCAGTTAAGTCCATGGTTGTTGTGTAGAGTAATCAATTACACACATAACCAATAGTGACAGTCGGAGACTAAACAGTGGTGTTTTTAATGCAATTACAAGAAGAAATCCTGACTAAACACACAGCCGTCTCCATCACTGTCTTTCATCTGTCTGCCCGCTTTGTCAAAGGATCCAGTAATACAGTTCAACAGACAGCGCCGATCAGCTCGAATGTTCAACACCCTCAATCCACGCTTCAGACACTTCAAGTTCAGCAAAAATCTGAACGTTCCCTCACTCTTCCTGCGTCTGCCTCTCACGCTGCCTCTCCGTCATCCGAGTGCACCGTCCCACGACATGCACATAAAGCCAAAAAACGTCAAACGCCAGGACATCACACTTTGACAGAAATGTGGCCAGACACGACACCCTACGCAAGCACAATCAGCTAATGCTGTGTGCTGTGCATTTATGGCCCTGTTAAGTGAAGTCTCTCCAGAAGCAGGGCAGATGACACGCAGAGGGGGAGAGGAGTGTGAGCTTACAGTGAAGGGGGTGGGGGGTGGGTGTGGGCGGGGAGGGGGGGGGTTGATGGAATGGCCTGTGTGTTGTCACAATCCGTTTGTTGACCTTTGGGTGAGGAGGCTGAATGCCAGACTGTGGATATAGCTCAGGCTTTTAAGAGAAGGAGCTGATCTGCCAGACACACAAAATAACTCCAACAATATAAAACTCTGCATTGGACTCGTTCTTTTTTGAGCTTCATAACACAGAAAAATCTGTACTGAGATCTGGATATTTTGGCCCTGCTTTGAGACTAGACTGAACGAACCACACCGTAAAAAGTAACAGAATGCTCCTTTCCAGTGCAGGTTCCTAACATTTTATTGAACAATTATCTTCTGTCGATTATTTAAGCTTGTGTTGGGTAATGCCAAAAAAAAATCAGTACCATAGTATTCTCTATTGTCACGTTATTCGATTATACAGCGGGTATTCTTTATACCATGTCTATACAGTTTGCATGCCTCCTGGGAACTGGTATTCTGGTACCCTGGTATGCTGATGTCCTACAAACCTGTCATAGCTTGTGTTTGTATTTAGCTTCCATCTCTTAAAGTCAGTGAATCTTACATTGCATTATAAACCACACCAAAATCAATTAACCAACACTCAGTATTTCAAATGCAGTTTTGGAGAATGATGTCAAAAGTTCTCCTGGAGTTGGTATCACTGCCCCCCCCCAAGTGAAGTTATTACAAAAATAACTGTTTTAAATTGGGGTCAAATCTGAGTTAATAAGACAAATGTGATTACTAACAATTAAACTAATGTGATCAATTGTGATTAAATATTTTAATCGTCTGACAGTCCTAATTTTGGATTGTTCTTTCAAAACAATCTGAATCAGTTGCAATGTTGGTGGGTGCCCTCAGTATACAGGCAAGAAGATATAACACAAACTGGAGTGAACAGACATTCTGTGAAACAGTAATAGTGAAATGAGGAAAAAGCTGAATGTGAGTGGACCCCTTTATAATAATTAGCTCCTCAACGGAGAAACTGAAAGTCATCAGTTTAGATCTTTGCTCATGAACTCCTGTCTTTACAAGCGAGTTTGTAGAGGTTTCCCACTTCATTCTTTCTGTTCTGCGCATCAAAAGTGTTGTTGTGTGTTTGGCTTATGAGATTCCACCTCTCCAGAGTGAAGGTGGAAGTGCTTATGAAGGTGGCAGGTGGGACAGTGGTCTACACACTGCTACTGAACACGAAGAGCAGAGGTGGTGTGACATTACTGAGTAGAACACTCCTACACCCTCCTCCGAAATGATGATTGATGACCCCATTATGGGCCCTGCATATCCCTACCACTAAACACTCTCCCTCTATCTCTCTCTCTCCAGCGGTGCTCTACCTCATACCACACTGACACACAGTGCGTCTGGCTTGCATATAGCACACCAGTAGTGAATGCACCTTTGTGGAGGCTGTAGTCTTGTGAGGATGGAGTTTAATCAGACGCTCCCTCTAAAACCTTTCATTTATTTTAATTATGAGCTGCATTCTTAATAATACTGACACAATATTTGTAGAGGTGCATGACTGAAACTGACCAGGATTAGAATCAGCCAAAATTCTCTCCTTACTAGCTGACTTATTTTTATTTCAGCCAGTATGTGTAACTATTTTATACTGTGTAATATTTTATATGTGTGCTGCATTTGAATGCGTTCGTCACATCCAGCAGCCTGTGTAATTCAAATCGGCCCATTTGTTTAGCCTGCAAAATGGGAGTTTCAGGTAAAGAGCAAATACACAATATCATTCTTGGCTTTGAAGCCAAAAAACACTTTAGCTAATAAAATTAATTTTAAAAATGTTGACTGCAAAGAAACTGAAATTTGAATTGACCCTTACAAATCATAATCTCCAACATGCTGCACAATAAATCATATTTTCATTGTCACTGCAATGTGAGTTTCCGCAATGAACACATCACTGAGGGCTGCAATGACAGAATGGACCTAATTATCTCACATGCGCAGCATCAAAGTATCACAATTAGACTGCAGAGAATGTAAAAGCCCAACAGGTGCTTTTATTCTGAACTACCACCCAGCAAGAAAGCTTAAAACGGGATCACTACTCTCAAACCTACAAAGCAGCTCTGGCTATTGTCACAATAAATCTGTAAGATCAACTTTTGAAGCCATTAAACATATATTTCTTAATTTCCCCAGGGCTATTATAATAAATATATCATGAAAACATAAAAATTCCAGCTTTACGTATATGTATAGCCTGTAAAAAGGCTGTTCAGGGAACCCTGGATGTTTTAGATCAGAGCACCTCGTGGAACTCACTCACTCAGGCTTCACAAGCTACACATTCTCCACAAGGGGGAGTAAAATAGCACAGCAATAGAACGAAATAGGAGCAGTGCTTTGCATCAACGGCAAATTGGGTTCTTCTTCGGCCCTACTATGCACAAAAATGTTCTTGCAGCTCTGATAAAAGCTTTTTTTTTTGTTTAGTTAAATTTCTACTAAAGACTGTACTTGCTGCACATCATTGTAATACTGATTTATCGCTTCTCGCATCATTGCTGTGTTGTCTGACAGCATTATTCAACATTACATTTTCTGTAGACCTAACTTCCACACCCCTAAATATGAGTATTAAGTGTTTTTCTCATGTTGTGATGCGACTGCAATCCTGTCCTATTATGACACAAAACCAGGTAACAATTGGGGAAAAGTGACAGATATTCATCAGCTGTAGTGAAGATCACACTGTTTTGCTGGCAGCTGAACAGTGAGCCATACGCTCCCATTCAAATCCTGCCTAGCCCAGGGCTAAAGTTTGTCGGCTTGATGCTGTTACACTGGCAGCCTGTTAAAAAGGAAGACGTGACAGTGCTTTTTTATCTATTTCTCCATAAAGACTTCAGTGATCCATCTAACGGTTATGTGCCAAGTACAAAATAAGCTTGCTAAAATTCCCCTGCTCTATTGATCCTAAAATGATATAATACAGTGTGAAAATTGTTAAGATAATTTTGTCATTTTTCCCCACTTATTTTCATCTAACTTGCCCCTTTATTACGCAAGTGGATTATCTTGTGTCTAATCTCTTCAGAAATATCCCCAGAAAAAGAACAACTTCTAATTTATGGTTGTTTTGGTTAGAAATTGGAAATAAAGGGTGGTGGACCTCTGCACAGTATTTAGCATCTATATCTTTAGAAAGACGTCTTTTTTACATTCCTGAACACTTTTAGAATCGTTGAAAAGGTACGCGTAGTTCTTTATTGTTTAGTTAAGCCACTTTCTATTATGTCTAGTTCATTAAAAATGTCAAATGAACTGACAGATTACTCGATTACTAATATAATTGCTAGTGATGGCACTAGTTCTTTTTTGCAGTTACTTTCTTTGCAGCTTATTGTTTTTAAGGTGCGTGCCTCTTCAAGCTCAATAAGGAAATCCCCTCACCCCCTCCTACTGCGTGACGGTCCCTGGAGCTGGGTGGAAAGTGCTGCTGGAGACGGATGGTGCTCCTGCTTGGCCTGGTAAAGATGGGAGACGCGGCTCCAGCAGTAGGGACACGTGTAGCACACTGCACACAGGGGAACAACAGCCGGCCCCCAATATCTCCGCAGGCATTCATCTCTGTAACATGCCGAGATGAATTGAGAGAAAGCCCTCTCCGCAACTTCAAAACACTGCAAGTGGATCCGGAGGACAAACCTGGAATCACTTTCTGAAGACAGACTGAACATAAAACCCAGCGGTTTAACTTCCTAGCCACGCCTAAATATCTAATTGGTCATTATAAAACTTGAGTAGTATTTCAAAATATGTTCAAAAGTGTAATTCATCTTAAATAGATCATCCCTTGATATTTTTCTTTTTTTTTTTCCTTCAGTACACTAAACCCAGTTTTGGGCTTTTATTGTATCAAAATGATGTGATCTTTGGGCTGCCCTTTGTCTTGGAGGAAAAATGAATTCTCATTTGCATTAGCACGTCTAAATGTCAAGCGCGGATATTTTGTTAGACATTAGTGGAGCTGGCAGCCACGGGCGCAGGATAATTGCACTCAGCCTTGTGGAGGGATTTACATAATTTCAGACAGCAATTAAAGAATCCTTGGGAATTTTATTCCTGGCTTGCCTCTCTCTCTCTCTCTTTTTTGCCTCTCTCTTCTCTTTTCCCCTCTCTCTCTCTCCCTCTCTCTCTCCCCGCCCCTACACTAGTACAAAAGAAGCATTCGTTTACATTAAGCTCCATGCTTCGTGCTGTTCATTTGCATGAAATTAAAGGTTTTCATGATCTTGAACAGCAGGGTAACATTTAAAATGCTGTTTTAAAGCTCTCACCTTGGAATAATAAAATACCCCCTCTCTCTTCCTCTCACTCTCCTTCCCTCGTTCTCTCTGGCTGAAGTGATTCTGTTTTTTTCCCCTTTCTCATAATAACCTTTCACACTTCCCGACAGTCATTTGCAACATTGCACTTTTAATTAAGTCAGATGAGGAAAAACAGTTTCACGGTACCTCATGGTATGTATGTTTTTTCGGCATATTTTATTCGTTTTGAAATTCATGTGGACATAACTATTTATTTTCATCAGGCTTATAGTTTAGGGCCTACATTGTACAGCATATATTTAATTTGAAGGCACTGGGGTCCAACTCCAACCCAAGAAAGCTTGACTGTGTGACTGGAGCAACTAGCATGATAGGTGGGTGAACTGTCTTTAACAGCATCTGACATTTCAGAGAAGCTGAAGTCAACATTGTCATCTTGACCACAACATCTAATTTCCAAGTAAGCACTCATTGCAATGAATAAATTTGGCCGAAATCGTTAACAATTCTACATCAGTAGATAGGCCGAGCTGAATATTTATAAAGCAAAGTCCTTGTGTTTAAATAACAGGATAGGGTGTGGGGTGTCAGAAAAGCAGACACACAATTTGAATAGATAATGTTATAATATTATAATCTCACAGTCTCACCACCGCAGATAAAAACATCAGGGAGAGACGTGTTCTGTTGAGAAGATACTGCCTGCCTAACTAATGCTCTCCAGAACTGTATTTTAATTAAGTCCCTATAGATTCCAGCCTAGCTGATTAAAATAAGCACTAACTTTGAAGGCTTTCCTCGCACAATCTCCTTTGCACTGACTGTTTTCCTCAGGACCGAGGAATAAAAAGTGACGCCGCTGGGAAGAAGCGGAAAAAAAAGGCATTACAAATATCTCTAGAAGGAGCTGAGATGGTTCTGTTGCTTAGGATATAATCACCTTTAAAGATTTCCTTACTGGACAATGTTAGTTTTAAGGAAAATATGGTGGTCTAGCTGATGGGATTGCTATGGGCAAAGGCAATAGGTTTGCTGGTACTGGTAGCTGCACCTTCAACCTATTGCATTGGTAGCACAACAATCGCCCTGCTATTGTGTGAAAAGACAACTCATGATGTTCCTCATCATGTGCTGGTGGGTTACTTCAAACAAATTATTCCATGGATAAGGGGCTTCGCTTGAACAACACACACTGCCACACATTCCTTTATAACAGACCATCTTTCTTTGCTTCCTTAAAGGCATCACAGGGCATTTTTGCGCTAGTGTAAGCTTGCGCTCCGAAATAAATTGTGACAGTAACTCAATATGAACTGAAATAGCTGAGAAAGCTCCGAGTTCACTTGCGCTGACAGCGCTGTTTAATTCCATCTCGCGCCGGGCCTGACATTTCTGCTGCCACTAAATATTAAACATGTATACCCCTTTCATTTGCATCGGGTAATGAGCACAGAGACAGCACCCAACTGGTCAAGCCTATGCTAGCACACTCGCTCCTTCCAAGTCATATGCCTGGGAAGAGGGGAAGGGGTGGGGAGGGGAGGGGACTTTGCAATGACCTCTGCTTTGACATTTTGCCTGCTTTTGCTAACATGTCCCCTTTAAACTTGCGGATGCACATTATGCTATGTCTGAAGCCTATCTCCCCTGACTAGGAACAGCAATATGCCAAGAGTGGGAGAGTTAAATGCGTTTGCTCCAAATGTCACCACATCTTGATAATGCAATATATATTCATGATCTGGCAGCCATGGAAGGGCAGAAGCCAAAATACGCTTAGTAATTCCTACTGTTCACCTCAAATCTGCTGCAATCAATCTACGGAATTTCATCCATTACTTCAGATGCACAGGGGTATCCATGGCCCAGATTGAAATGGTGATGACATTAGTAATGATTATTATGAAAATGATCTACATATTTAAAAGATATGTTCACATTGTAGTGTGATATTTTAGACGTTACACAGAGAGCTCACTGCAGATGGTTATGTCCCACATTATGTAGGAGAGAAGTTGGAAAAATTCCATAAAACTATGGAAACTGCAGTAAAGTGGAACTTGTGGGCAGTTGGAATGCTTCATTATTTAATAAACATTTTGGTCCATGTCCATATATATATATATAATAAAGATTGTGTACTAATTATGAAAACACTCCATATATACATTGACCATGCATTGCTCATATCTCAGAAAAGGTATATATATATATATATAAACAGAATAGTGTAGCTATGTACTGAATGCTCTTTCACAACTTCATTAGGGTTGAGTTTATTGTACATTGTGAAGACCTGGGTTTGGTGTGTGTGTGTGTGTGTGTGTGTATTTTCCGGTGTATGTACACCGGTACAATACAGCTGCCGCTTTACATTGTTTTTTTTGTTTTTTTTTATATTGTTTACATTATTTGTGTATGTTCTGAGATTTCCCACTGGCCGAGGAATTTGCTATGATGAGGCTTCTTGGGCTGGTCGTTTAAGTGACACCACATTGTAGTTAGGATGCAGTCTGGACCGGCCCCTTGAGGGACCCTGTATCACAGCTGCATGGCTGCCTGGGCCGGGCAGTCTATAATGCAGCATGAACCGGCCACTTGATTGGCAGTGTATCGCAGCTACAAGGCTGCTTGGACTGGTCGCCTGTTCTACTTTACTTTGCAGGTACATGGCTGCTAAGGCCGACTTTTTGGGTGATGTTACATTGCAGCTATGAGGCTACCTGGACCGGAGGCTGCATGAAAGCACTACTCCTTTGAGGCTACAGACGTTTCCGGATTTTGAGGCTTCTTGGGCCAGCCACCTGAGAGACTACACTGTACGTGTGGGGTCCCCCAGTAAGAGTGAGACCTTCCTGTGGTTAAGGACTCTAAAGTGACTCTATACAGTGATCTGGGGGAACTAGCTGTGGGAACTCGGTAGTTTAGGTATTTTGTTGCTTTTGAAAAAGGTGTTATGTAAATAAAAATAATGAAACGATGATGACGAAGCCCGAACGCAAACCCTAGATAAATGAAACATGAACAGCTTAGATAATTCTTTGAAACTGAACAAAAGAGTCTTTTAGACTGGAGCATTAACTGCAGTGCTGCTAAGTAATTTGCTAACACACTAAAGTTAATCAATTAGTCACTTTTTACAGACTTGCACGAAGCAAGTCATTTTTTTGATGTTTTTTTCCAAACATCACACGTTACTTTTGCTCGTGTTTGTTAGAGCAAACTGTGAAATATTATATTAAGGAGCAGCCACCAAGTGCAAAACAAAAGGCCCTAAACAATGATGTATAAGAGGTTCCAATCATATCATTTATTGTATCATTTATATCATATGTTGACTTAGAAGGGGCTTTAACAATAATAAGTAAGAAGTATAGTTGTGTTATTGTTTGTCTTTTGTATTTTACGATATCATATCACCATCATCCAAATAATGGACAATATTTTGATATAAATCAAACCAAATCAAATTTATTTGTGGCGCTTTTTACATTGGATGTTGTCACAAAGCAGCTTCGCAGAATTCCAGCAAAGACAAAGTTTTGACATGAATGTAAAATCCCCCAGGTGAGCAAGCCAGGGGGCGATTTCAGCTCATTTCAGCTAATTTTGCCCACCCCTAATGTAAACTATGACACTCTTTCCACGCAGTGGTTAATTTAGTGTTTATGGATCTGAACACCAGTTGAAGACAGGAAAGACAGTAAATCATTTTTTGTGCCACAGAACTTTCACAATATGGTCAAGTCAACACAAATAAAAACAGCGTAAATTAATTCCCAATTCCTAAATTAAACTACTTTGTTGTTCTGCTGGAACAACACAAAATCAATCTGTGTTTACTTTTTACTGCTTTTTTGTGACATATACAAAAGCCAAATGTCTTGGTGATGGACCGGAGAAAAGAACCTGCAGAAAAAGGAGGGGAAAAAAAAAAAAAAAATCACAGCATTTTCTTTTTTCTTTGACAAAATCTCTAGACAGCACAGGAATAATGACTTTCAAAAGGAATCATCTGTCACAGAGCAGTGGGAAGAAACTTTACAAATTAATTTCACTTGTGAGGCACTTCTTTGGCAGAATGTTTCTTGCCTTTTTTCATGCTTAATCTGGGTACAGAGCATTGTATGTAACGTTCCCCTCAGCAGCAGCGGGTTCCAGGAGAGTTTGAAGGCCTTTCAGAGGAATTGTATCACTTTAATAATATGTATCAGATATGTCAGGTTATCAAACTGTGATCAAATGCATACCTGACTGTCAAAAAGGCATAGGAACACTTCAAAGCTTTGTGATGTCTTGGGGAGGGGTGGGGAAGATGCTGATGGGAGATGGGAGGGGGATGTGTGTGTGTGTGTGGGGGGGTCTCTAACACTCTCGTTTAATCCACGTTGTTAGTTATGTTAAACGCAAACAGGCGATGCAGCAAAACGTGTCCACTTCCCCAGCGTCCGATGGGATTGCGTGTCCTAAGGTTGGCTGATGTTAGCTTGTCATGTCCACGTCAAGTGCACTTACTGCCTTGAGTGTGAACGATGGGATGCTGCTCAGGTACTTAAGCATAGTTTTGTTTCTGTCTGCCTCTGATTTCCTGTCAAATGCTGTTCCGTGCCTGTCCATTTACCATTTACCATTAACTTTAGGAATCATAAGGTAGCTAATCCTAACCCTAACCCTAACCCTAACCCTAACCCTAACCCTAATCCTAATCCTAATCCTAACCCTAACCCTAAAAGCTAGCTAGGCCAGTAGAAGCATATCAATTTCTTATATACTGTATGGGTGGGCAACATTACAAAAATACTTTATTATAATGCACAATAAGTTGTTTCCCTAAAAGTGTTTGAGGCTGGGTGGTTGACCTTCCAAAGTTACCAGTTTTGTCATGCAGATGTCATCAAACATACACGGGGCTGGAGTAGTATCGCAAATACAGCAAATAGACTGTGCATGTGAATCACACCAAATGTACGTTATAATAAATGTTTTAGTTTGTAGAATAAACTTTGTGTTTCCTGCTTGGAAATTCTATGATTAAAGCCTATTGTGAGAGACGCTAGAGGAATAGAGCAGGAGACTGCTCCTTTGGCTCAAACCAGCTCATCTTTGCCACATACTCGTATGTATCAACGATCGGGTCCACTCCAGACATGGGATCTAAACTTAGTGCATATTTACACAGACTACAAATCAAATGTTAGCCAGTCACATAACCAGTTACATGCTGATGCCTGCTTCTTGAGTTCTCCTGTTTGAAGAAATGCTGATAATTATCACTATATTTTGTTTTATTAAAGTTTGGTGTGCTGGAAGAGATGGCATCATTCCAATAGCATGTATGGGTATCAGGTAGTAGAGTGTTTAAACAGTTTGAGCATGACAGCCTAAAGTGAAGTGTTTAAATAAAACAAATTTGAATTTAAAAAAAAGTTTAAATTTCTAATTTTAAAGCTTTTTAGCATCTAAAGTCACTATTGACCAACAATAAAAAGGTGTCATTATTTTATCAGTATCTGAAAAGAAAATGTGATATAATATAAAGATAATATGCACTTTTTTTTTTATTGCTGCCAAAAACCACGAATATAATGAGTCAATTCACTGTTTCACAAACTGCTTTGCACTATATCCAATTAAGCATGGCTAGACTTCTGGCATGATTAGGAACTGAACTGGTACTCCCCCAATGATGGGGCAAAACCTTAGCCAGCTACATGAACCGGAGGCCCTTTCTTAATCTCTGAAACATGGAACATACAGTTGTTCGGTATTGTGGAGGTACTTAGGACCTACCTGCAGTATGCTCAGAAAAGCTTACTGTGCCAAGATTTATAATGATAACATGATCATCACTTTGTCCATCCCTCATATACAGTCTTTATTAAATATTGTTTATATGTTTAAAACATCAAACAGGACTAATAGGTTTTTCTATAGTGTGGATAAAGCTCTTAAATAAAACGAGGTAAGAAAATAAGAGGGAGAACATGATGAAAAGAAAATGTCTGCAGCCATTACTAATAGTTCTTCCGTTATTGTCAATAAATGCATTTATATATATATAAATATATATATATATATATATATATATATATATATATATACATATCACACCATTAGCTTGAAAAAGTGCTCTCAATGGCAGCATTCCCTGTGCCTCCACTGTGCTCCAGTATTTTCAAACTGAAAGTCCAATATATTTTTCTCCTTTGAAAACACTTCAAACAAAGAAGGCATGGTGCTTGACTCCCATTTGAGCCTCTTTGTTAAGCCATTTTTCTTCTCCATTCTTCTCGACTGAAGCCTGACAATGGTCCTCTATTATTTTAATAAGCACTTGGTTTTAATACATTATTGATCTTTAGGTTGAACTGAGGGGCACTACATTAGGACCAGGATTCTAAAGCTCTACGCCGCATGACATTCACGTAGCTGTGAAAAATTATACCAATTATGAAATCAACCAACAGCTGCCCCAAAAAGCAATCAATTGTCACATAGAAAGGCATTCTGTACTATGATATGGACAGCTTTGCGGTTACATGGAAGGTGTGGAGGGGTGTGGGGGAGGTGTGGGGGATTTTAACAACCTCCAAATGCTCATTTTTCCTTGCCTTTCTTTTTCCCCCTTCCTTCATTTAATGTCCATTCTTATTCAGCTCAGCATGCTATGACATTCCTATGCTCTCCCACACAAAACATATGGAGCCAGAGAATGCATGGTGTCCTATTGATCTCAGTATTTTTAGCCTGTCCACTCACTCAGGACTGATATCTATGAAGGCAATTAAGGAAACGTAGGAGAGGTGTGTTTGTCACTCCTGGGGAGGCTGTCTCACCATGGTGCATGGACAATTAGCCCCAACGTCATTGGCATTGTAAATGAAAGGAGGAGAGAATCCCACAAAAACAAGTTCCTTGTTCCTTGCAGCAGGAAAGTCAAAATCAAACCACTATTGGCATCCCACCGTTTGTTTTTAATGCTTTTTCTCACAAAAGGTGAAATGTTGCTATTGTTATCTGTGTTCTGCCTTTGGTTAAATGTTAAAACGCAAATTTTTTCTCTTTGTTTTTGTGCAAGTTATGATGGGTCTGAGAACCATAGAGTCAGTAGAAAGTGGTCTATAACGTTAGTTTGGAAATTCCGGCTTTATACCTTGTATAATCATGTCATTTGTGAGTGTAACATCAAGAATTATGTATCCATAGACTCAGCAAGCACTCAGGTTAGGGCTGAGTGGTAACATCCGATATTGTGTTTTCTTCCAATTATATCATAGTATCAGGCCATATTTAAGCCTTTACTTTACTTTACTAAAGTTAATGAACACACGATTCCTGAGCATTAGTGCACTATTCTTGAGGAATATCACAAACCTGAATATTTACAGACAATGGCAAAAGTTAACTACACAGAAATCACATCGCCATAAAGTATTTCTTTAGTGTGGATGCATTCAGGTGCTTCAGATTGTTTTAAAAGAAGAAAAATAAAAAAATCCAATACCTGGTAGGAATGGTGAATATCAGCAGAAAATGCTGGATCACATATCAGAGGAAAAAAGAAATGAATTCAATTCAATCCTGTAACAAGTCTGGCCTGAAATACAACACATTCACATGTATTTTTCTGCGTATTTTGAGTATGAAAGCCTACTTTTACATGTCCGTCTTAAGTTGCTTCAATCACAAATTGCTCATTTTTAAGCAAAGTAGTTTTCTAATGAAAAAGTCCGATACTCAAGATTTCTATATCGGTATCATTGACCCAAAAAGTGAAAGAGGTTTCGTGCCACCTCTAAAAATCAATAAACAGTTTAAAATACAAAACACCTTCAAGTATCCAGCAACTGACACAGTACACTAAAGTTTCTATTAACTAACAATACTGAGAAAACTCAATAGTTGGGTAACATCAATACCGGCATATCTTTACAGGCGATACGCTGCCCTGAACTACCAAAGCTAATATGACTCACTAAACATTTACACACATTATAAAAGGAAATATTCATCCATAAACAATCTACTCCAACCAAACAATGTTCTAAATCATCTATCATCTATACGCAACAAGGATAGTGGATGAAATCTGATCTATATACAAAAGTGCAAGCAATGAGTCACAAATTCTAGCTTCCCATATTCAAAGATTTCACAAGCACATACAAAAAAAAAAACCACACACACAATACAGACCACTGAGAAGCAGGAATAATCTAGAGAACATGGGAAATGTATTGTTTATTAATCTGTTGAAAACATGTCCACATGCCTCCTACAGTGGTGCCAAAACTCTTGATTTTTTGGTTTAGAGACTAAGAACCCCCCTTCTGATGATGTACATCAAAGGTAGGAGGACTCCTTTACTTTCAGACATGACTTTACTAAAGACTGCTTAGGGCAAGATAACTGAGGGCCTGATTTATTTTTCCTTCACTGGAGCTCTTTTTTGACTTCCCCACCTGTGACTAAGCAAGACGTTTTAAAGCGCTCTGCCTGATGATTCAGAATCTGGCTGCAATCTACATCTACACACAACAAAAGAACTCGTTTCATTTTTTTTTGTGGTTGGTTTGTGATGGCTGAATGCTCATGGGGGTCAAGTGTAAGCCATGTCTTTGACAATGGACGACTGTCTGCATTTCCAACCCAGCAACACTCAATCATTCTGCCTTCTCATGCAGAAAACACTTTAAGTCAAAGCCTGGAAACCCAGCAGGATGGTCACAAGATGGTAAGCAAAGCTACTCAACAGAGATGCCACATGAGAACAGCGCTGAAATACTGGCATTGATGCCAAACAACAATACTGACGTTTGCTTTTTAGCAGTACTGATAGATAACAAATACTTAGTTAACTGCAATGTGTGTAATTTTGAATCTGGGTGGTTTAAACTGGTTTGAAAGGACATATTAAAATATATAAAAACTAAACAGATAGTAAATTTCCTTTGTAAGGTTAACATTTACAACACTGTGCAAGGTTTCCTTTGGTGTGATTTTAAAGTTCACATGAATAGGAAATCGTAATCTCGTTCTGTACCTTGACCTGTTTCCAAGTAAAATACAGTATCAGAGAGGGCTTCTGATTGTTTCATTTGATGATAGGTGGGGGTGGTGCGAGGAGAAGGCAAAAACTCAGAGATGACCAACAGTCACACTATGATCAGAGATTATTGAAGAACATTAATGGATTGGGATGGTGAATCATGCCTTGTCTGTCCAGAGACTTGAACTAACAAGATAAAAAAGTGGACTTTAGGTTCTCTTTGAGCAAAAAAGTCCAATTAAAAAAAGAATGATCAGAATTGTATGACATTCATATAACATAGAACATGCATGGGTTAATTAACCTTACTAATGAAAACTTCATCTTATATGATCACATTCTGTCAAATTATTGATATCTTTGATCACTGGATTCATTTGGATAATAGCTACCATGGCTATGGCATTCATTTATTTCTTTCCTTGTGGTCCACTTATAATGTTAGTGTTGATTTAAATCCAAAAACAGTCATAATTTACTTTTACATGACCATCTTCCAACCTGCTTCTAACAGGCTGTTGTGGTTGCTGAACCTTATAGACCTTATAGGTCTGGTCTGGCTTGCTGTCCCGTATTGTACCTCATTTAAAAAGAAGACCTTGCTGAATCACTCCTTATAACGTATGGCACTGGTGGAGCTAAAGGGCTGTAGGCTGAATTTGTTGTTTTTGTGACATCGTTTGTGACATCACTGAAACAGTGAATTCAAAACAGGCTGATTTTACAGCTCTGTTTCCATATATGGACTGTATGGACTGGGAAGTGAATGGCATATTCCGAAACTTCAGCAATGCTTAAATATTACATCAAGCTCGTTTCTTTAAAAAAGTGAAGAACATAAAATTTTCATGACATGGGCCCTTTAAATATACAAGCCCAACTCCAAAAACGTTGGGATCCTGTGTAAAATGTAAAAAATGTAAATAGAAATAGAATGCAATGATTAGCAAATCTCATTGACCCATATTTTATTCACAATAGAACATAGAACACATTTCAGATGTTGAAAGTGAGACATTTTGTCATTTCGTGAAAAATTTTAACTCGTTTAGAACTTGATGGCAGCAACACATCTCAAAAAAGTTGGGACAGAAGCAACAAAAGGCTGGAAAAGTAAGTACTTTTAGTACTAATAAAAAACAGCTGGAGGAGCAATTTGCAACTAACACACATGACTGGGTATAAAAACTGCATCTAAAAATTGTGGAACAATTTCAGAAAATGTTCCTCAGTGTAAAATTGCGAAGACTTTCGATATCCCAAAAATCTAAAGTACATATCTAGGGAAATCCCTGTACACAAGGAACAAGGCCAACTGTCAATATTAGATGCTTGTGATCGTCAGGTCCTCAGGTGGCTCCGCATTAAAAACAGGCATGATTCTGTACTGGAAATCACTGCTTGGGTGCAGGAACACTTCAAGAAATCAGTGTCTTTGGAGTTCACTCTGCAATCCATAAATGCAAATGAAAGCTGTATCATGCAAAAAAGAAACCATATTTATAACAGGATCCAGAAACGCCACCAACTTCTCTGGGTCAAAGCTCATTTGAAATGGACTGAGGCGAAGTGGAAAAGTGTCCTGTGGTCATATGAATCAAAATGTGAAATTCTTTTTGGAAATAATGGACACCGCTTTCTCCAGAGTACAGACCTCCCATCTTATTATTAGCACACAGTTCAAAAGACAGCATCCATGATGGTATGGGGGGCATAAGTGCACATGGCACGGGTGTCTTGCACATCTGTCAAGAAACCATTAATGCTGAATGAAATATAGAGTTTTTGGCAACACCTGCTTCCATCCAGACAGCAGTCTTTCAGGGAAGGCCTGAATGCTAAACCACATACATGCTTCCATCAAAACAGTATGGGTGCTGAACTGGCCTGCCTGCAGTACAGACCTTTCACCAATAGAAAACATTTGGCGCATCATAAAACAAAAAATCCACCAAAGACGACCCAGGACTGTTGAGCAGTTACAACCCTAGATCAGATAGGAATGGGACAACATTCCTCTCCCAAAACTGCAGCACTTGATCTCCTCACTTCCCAGATGTTTACAGACGGTTGTTAAAAGTAGAGGGGATGCACATGGTAGACAGGGCCCTGTCCCAACTATTTTGAGATGGGTTGCTGCCATCGTTTTCTAAAAGAGTTAATGTTCTTCATGAAATGGTAAAATGTCTCAACATCTGATATAGAATAAAATATGGGTCTATGAGATTTGCAAATCGTTGCATTTTGGTTTTATTTACATTTTACCCAGCGCCCCAACTTTTTTGGAATTGGGGTTGTATAACATGGGACAACATTTACAATATCACCTACACAAATTTTCATACACATGTCCAAAAAGGAGCAACAAGAGAAAAACTGAGTGTATCAGGTAAGGAGAGGAGGCTGTCAACGAGTGTATGAAGGAAATAAATGAAGTGAGGGAACAGTAATACAGTGTGTTCGGTGAGAGACTGACAAGGTCCGCGTGTGCCTCGAAGCAGCTGAGCTGGCATTAAACAGACAGGATGGAGACGGACATGGGGTGCAGCGCGGATGGTAGGAGTAATGAAGGGCCAACCCGGTAGAGCGGGACGACAACGACGGCCCCAGCCAGCCGAGTGGAGAATTTAATTTCGCGCGGGGGCCTCTAACCCAAACGCACCCCCCCCAAATGCTGATGCTCTACCAGGGCCAGAGATGAGCAGGCACAAATCTGGCACACCTGTGTCTGCCGTGCATCTCAGTAATACTGGTTAGAGTGAGGGGAGAGGTGAGGAATCGAGGATAGATGGAGAAGGAGAAGAATGAGTCAGTCAATGTGTGTCATTTTGTTTTGCTTACGTTATAGGGAGCAGACATCTCTCATTGATAGACAAACATGAACGTCTTAACACTGTGGGAATTTTAGTCATTTACAAACTATCCATGAGGATCTAGGACCAGCACAATACTGTGTGCTATTTATATGACAAATCACAGATGCTCTTTGGATGTTTGGTTACATAAAGGCAATTTTGGATCTCCGATTCCAAAGCTTCTCCAATTGGTATTTTTCCAAAGAAGAAAAAGACCATCTAGAATGTTACCGGTGTAAAATTCAAAAGTGTCTGTCATGGTATGGGGGTGTATTAGTGCCTATGACATGGATAACTCACATATCTGTGAAGGTACAATGAACAATGAAATATATATATATATATTTTGGAGCAGCATATGCATCTTTTTTGGGGGACATCCAAGGAAAAACATCATAACACAGTGGTGAAAATGTTCCTGTTCCTTTTTGAAACTTTTTTTTAAATGTGTTGGAGGTCTCAAATTTGGAAAGAGTAAATAGGTACCATACAAATTTCATAAAGCAGAACATCAAATATTTTCCACACTATCAGAAGAGCCCCTCGACATAGTAATACAAGACTATGCATGTTTGTTGGTGGGTGGGACGAATGAAAGCCCAGAGATGACAAGCTTGCAGACGTACCCCAGAGGAAGAAGGAAACTGGTGTTTCACATGTGCTACAGCATGGGTTTATTATTAAATAAAAAGACGATGAAATGCCTCTCTCTGACCCAGAGAGCTTGAGGAAGGAAATAATCCTAAGATATCTGTTTATCCTTAATAATGCAACAGCCTCTTCCTCACATCCACTCTCCATAAAACATTGGCCTTCTAATTTGTATATTAAACAGAACTTTAAAGGATCATAATATTAAAGGCTTTTGGAAAAAACCACTCAAGTCAACAGTGCATTTTTCCTGCTCTTTTGTGTTACTATTCCTCTTAGGGTAGTCCTCAGTAAGTCAGTGTTCTGTGTAATTTGTTCTGTGTTTACCACTCAGAGATGTCAGACAGACATTGCTAGCATAGCTGAAAGAGGCCCGTAGCTGTTTTGCCCAGAGCTCTATATTTTCCATCCCCTGCAGCTTTACCCAGCACCTTCCAAACATCCAGTGTTCCAGCTAAATGCACATCTACTAATGTGAGAGGTCCACAGGCCTCTTCCCTACTGGCCCTACTTCTTGATGCCAGTGTGTCCTCATAAAGCAGAACAGTGAACCATGCCTCTCACCTGATGAGGGCACATTAAAATTAGTGTTGAATGAACAAATGTTGAGTTAACCTGAATATTATTTGATGTAGTGGATTAACTCCTCTCAGATACAGAGCTTAGCTCACTCCTACTCCTACCGTAGCCGATTAGTGTTGCACATTATTTTGTTTGCTTAACATTCTTTTGATATTGACTTCAGCGATACTGATAGAGCAGAAGGATCCAATGAGACCACTAACCAAACACAATGTATTTTGTGTGTGCTGTGAGGATCTCATCCAATCATAGTTCAAGATGAGTATTTTAATAAATCAAGCTTTTCATGTAACCCAACAAAAGTAACCTGTTTTAGTCGAAATAACACAGAACATACTTTCTTTAATCATGACAGAAAAAATTCACCAATGACATTTTAATAGGCGCTGTAAAAGTTGTACCGCAATCACAACATGTAGTAATAACAGTATATATATATATATATATATATATCTACAACCCCAATTCCAATGAAGTTGGGATGTTGTGTAAAACATAAATAAAAACAGAATACGATAATTTGCAAATCCTTTTCAACCTGTATTCAATTGAATACACTACAAAGACAAGATATTTAATGTTCAAACGGATAAACTTTATTGTTTTTTGCAAATATTCACTCATTTTGAATTTGATGCCTGTAACACGTTCCAAAGAAGTTGGGACAGGGGAAACAAA
Organism: Pygocentrus nattereri; assembly: GCF_015220715.1. Lineage (NCBI taxonomy): Eukaryota > Metazoa > Chordata > Actinopteri > Characiformes > Serrasalmidae > Pygocentrus > Pygocentrus nattereri. The sequence continues at coordinate 20,571,063 of NC_051239.1, forward strand.
AGACTGGGAAAGTTGAGGAATGCTCAAAAAACACCTGTTTGGAACATTCCACAGGTGAACAGGTTAATTGGAAACAGGTGAGAGTCATGATTGGGTATAAAGGGAGCATCCCTGAAAGGCTCAGTCGTTCACAAGCAAGGACGGGCGAGGTTCACCACTTTGTGAACAACTGCGTGAGAAAATAGTCCAACAGTTTAAGATCAACGTTTCTCAACGTGCAACTGCAAGGAATTTAGGGATTTCATCATCTACAGTCCATAATATCATCAAAAGATTCAGAGAATCTGGAGAAATCTCTGCAGGTAAGCAGCAAGGCAGAAAACCAACACTGAATGCCCGTGACCTTCGACCCCTCAGGCGGCACTGCATTAAAAACCCACATCATTCTGTAACGGATATTCCCACATGGGCTCAGGAACACTTCGGAAAACCACTGTCAGTTCGTCGCTCCATCTACAAGTGCAAGTTAAAACTCTGCCATGCAAAGCGAAGCCACATATCAACACCACCCAGAAACGCCGCCGGCTTCTCTGGGCCGAGCTCATCTGAGATGGACTGACGCAGAGTGGAAAAGTGTCCTGTGGTCTGACGCGTCCACATTTCACACTGTTTCTGGAAATCATGGACGTCGTGTCCTCCGGGCCAAAGAGGAAAAGGACTGTCCGGATTGTTTTCAGCGCAAAGTTCAAAAGCCAGCATCTCTGATGGTGTGGGGGGGTGTTAGTGCCCATGGCAGGGGTAACCTGCACATCTGTGAAGGCACCATTAATGCTGAAATGTCCATACAGGTTTTGGAGCAACATCTGCTGCCATCCAAGCAGCGTCTTTTTCAGGGACGTCCTGCTTATTTCAGCAAGACGATGCCGAGCCACATTCTGCACGTGTTACAACAGCGTGGCTTCGTAGTAAAAGAGTGCGGGTACTAGACTGGCCTGTCTGCAGTCCAGACCGTCTCCCATTGAAAATGTGTGGTGCATTATGAAGCTCAAAATACGACAGCGGAGCCCCCGGACTGCTGAGCAGCTGAAGCTGGACATCAAGCAGGAATGGGAAAGAATTCCACCTACAAAGCTTCAACAATCAGTGTCCTCAGTTCCCAAACGCTTATTGAGTGTTAAAAGGAAAGGTGATGTAACACAGTGGGAAACACGCCCCTGTCCCAACATCTTTGGAACGTGTTGCAGGCATCAAATTCAAAATGAGTGAATATTTGCAAAAAACAATAAAGTTTATCTGTTTGAACATTAAATATCTCGTCTTTGTAGTGTATTCAATTGAATATTGGTTGAAAAGGATTTGCAAATCATCGCATTCTGTTTTTATTTATGTTTTACACAACGTCCCAACTTCATTGGAATTGGGTTTGTATATATATATATATATATATATATATATATATATATATATAGTGTATAGTGTAACAGTGTATTTTAACAGTACATGCATTTATAAGCCAATACTAATCCTGATCTTTGTGGTTTCATAGATAATACTGAATAAAATCTAGGTTAGACTTACCAATTAATGTTATGGTATACTGATTGGATTTTTAGTATCTGCATACTGTGACATTCTGGACTGATTTGTTTTCTGACAGTTTTTTTTTAAATAGCTATTTGATAGTATGTTTAACATTTACATTTATTTAGGATTAATTGACCTACTTGATGAATCTGCCACCAGTCACTTTGACGTATGACTTATATTCTGTAGTAAAAACTGTTATACACCATAACTTGAGGTAATCTTACTGAGGTAAAAACAGGCATCCCTGTTCTTTTCTTTTTATTTATTTAACACATTGCTTTTGGATCATATCAGAACATCCCTAATATTGACCCATTTAAGGTCAAAGCAATCACATACACTAAAGAACACACTCATGCAATGATAAGCATGCTCTGATAACAGCGTATGACCGAGAAGTGCAATCTAATTATTCTAAGCTAAGAGTACACTCCATTCACTAATATTAAAATATGCTAATCATAGTTTCAAACTCGGCTCATACCCAGTTTCCCTGTGACAGTCTGGGAAGATGATTACCATCTTATCATAGATGTTCCCTTATCTGATTAGAAGTCTCTGAAGGCTTATTTATCCGATTAACGATGAGCCATATAGATGAGGAGAGGACATTGGATTCCAGCGATTAGAAATGATAGCTGATCCCCGCATCCCATATCACTACCAAGAGCAGCTTTCTGATAGATGGTATGCTACAGATGTGACTGTGGAGGCTAATAAAGACTACACAATAGAGACATAAAATTATTCGGGCATGGTCTGTGTTCATATGCCTTTCAAACATTCAAGTGTATATATTATATACACTTTTATATTTAAAACCCCAATTCCAATGAAGTTGGGACGTTGTGTAAAACATAAATAAAAACAGAATATGATGATATGTAAATCCTTTTCTACCTATATTCAACTGAATACACTACAAAGACACGATATTTAATGTTCAAATGGATAAACTTTATTGTTTTTTGCAAATATTCACTCATTTTGAATTTGATGCCTGCAACACGTTCCAAAGAAGGACACTTTTCCACTCTGCGTCAGTCCATCTCAGATGAGCTCGGCCCAGAGAAGCCGGCGGCGTTTCTGGGTGGTGTTGATATGTGGCTTCGCTTTGCATGGCAGAGTTTTAACTTGCACTTGTAGATGGAGCGACGAACTGAGTTCACTGACAGTGGTTTTCCGAAGTGTTCCTGAGCCCATGTGGGAATATCCGTTACAGAATGATGTCGGTTTTTAATGCAGTGCCGCCTGAGGGATCAAAGGTTTTCTGCCTTGTTGCTTGCTTGCAGAGATTTCTCCAGATTCTCTGAATCTTTTGATGATATTATGAACTGTAGATGATGAAATCCCTAAATTCCTCGCAGTTGCACGTTGAGAAACGTTGATCTTAAACTGTTGGACTATTTGCTCACGCAGTTGTTCACTAAGTGGTGAACCTCGCTTTACATCCTTGCTTGTGAACGACTGAGCCTTTCAGGGATGCTCCCTTTATACCCAATCATGGGACTCACCTGATTCCAATAAACCTGTTTACCTCTGGAATGTTCCAAACAGGTGTTTTTTGAGCATTCCTCAACTTTCCCAGTCTTTTGTTGCCCCCGTCCCAACTTCTTTGGAACGTGTTGCAGGTGTCAAATTCAAAATGAGTGAATATTTGCAAAAAACAATAAAGTTTATCTGTTTGAACATTAAATGTCTCGTCTTTGTAGTGTATTCAATTGAATATAGGTTGAAAAGGATTTGCAAATCATCGTATTCTGTTTTTATTTATGTTTTACACAACGGAATAAAATCAGAACACAAATGCGCACGTCTTAACGTGCTTCTATACTTAAGAAACTCCTGTTCCATTGAATAATACAACACTTTTCCTGACATGCTGAGTTATTTCTAAAGTTTGTTTAATAGAAGGTAAAAGGTGCCTGTATAAATGACTGACATGGTGCATTCAGACAGGACTAAAATCCAGGAAAAATGTCGGTAATTACTCGACCTCCTCATGTAAAACTAATCCTGCCTGAGTAGAGCGTAACCCAAAAAATCAAGAAAAGACTAAATTTGTCAGACAAGATCATCAACTAATGTTATAATGATGTTTTTAACTGATCTGAAAACAACCTTGCTATTCTAGCAACATCAGTACCAATGCCCAAGCTAACGCCTTTAGCCTCCCTTTGTGAAGATGTTGGCTGGACCCTAGTATAGTTAGTCAACCTGAAATCACCATTTATCTTTTAATTTCATGTCCCTGGTCATATTAATCATGATAAATCATATCAATTAAAAGATAAAATTCCAGTTTTTTTGATTGAAGTGTAGTGATGTTTGCCTGCTTATAAATGCTTTCTGATTTTTGATTATATTACCATGCACCAGCGGCTGGGGAAGGATAATACTAACCAATAATACCATGTTTCGCCACCCCCAGCCATCATTGTGCAAAAACACTCGCTTAGAGACCCTCCATGATACTGTGTTGGAAATTCATCATGCTGTGGAAGGAATAACATTGGGATTTTTAATTTACAAAGACTTTCACTTCACGTAATATTAGATACCATAAAAGGAACAAATGTCATTCCATCAAAACATTTATTTCCTAGCAATAAAAGTACATTAACTGTCTGGGCAGAGACAGACAACTCTCCAATCTGTTACACAGCTACTTTTGGAGACAGTCACAGTACTGCCTGACACAATGCAGTGATGCTGTTAGCATTACCCAACATTTTCCAAGAGTGGGTAAGCATAATATTTGGTGCAGATGACATTGCTGATGTGCTTTGGTTTGCTTGTTTGTTTATAAAAAGAAAGCCTAGTAAATGTTTACATTTCCAGGGTATCACCATGATGTACACATTTTACATCACATCATTTTATAGTACAGTTTTTACATATTTAGCTTAACATATGTCCACACACTGTACATACTACACCCAGAATAGAAGCCTTTGGTGTATGTATATTAAACTCGTCTGCATCCATATACTGTTCATATTCTGAACTACCCAGAGGACAGTGGTATCCACACACACACACACACACACACACACAGTTCTGTGGCTCAGAGGACCTGCCAAGGGTTCAGGTTCTTTAAGTGGAAGTAATTGTGGAAGAACACGCTCCATTAAAAACAACTATTTAATACAATAATCATTCAATTAAAAAGCCCTTGTAGCAGCTGCCATGGCTGATTTGTATCAACCACAAATTTTATTTGCAGCAAGAGGCAAAAAAATTACCACCAAGTGACACCATCACACAGAGAAACGCATCTGCAGGACATAATTTTCCCTCTTCTCGTCCTCAGATTTTTCCTGCTGTTTTCAATCTTATTTATACTTCCAGTGAAATAGTTACTACACTATCAGAGAACATACAGTATATTACGGCCTGCACTGTGAACAAAACAGGATATTGGGATTGCATTTCTACATATTATGACTGATTTGCCATGTACTTCATTAAAAGTACACTAAATGGCACTTGTTTAAAAACTGGCCAGCACTGTTTTGTCCAATTGTATTTACATGAATGCTTTGTTCTGTCAAAAAATCAGCATTTAGTCAGAAAGCTCACTGCACATACATCAAGGAAAACCGCAGACTCATCTTTCTATCACAATATAATGGCACAATAGGCTTCAAGTCAGAAGGAGATGGCTAGGCCATGCAAGCACCTTCTCCTTCTTTTTTAGAAGCCAGCGTTATTTTGGTTGCACGTTTGGGCTTGTTGTCTTGTCGAAATGCGCATCTTCTCCCCACATTTAGCTTCCTGGCAGATGAGATGAAATTCTCCTCTAACATTCATGTTTCCTTTAATGTCACGTAAGCGTTTGCAAAAAAGCATATCATGATGCTCTGACCACCGTACTTCACTGGGGGTACGGTCTTCCTAGGATCATACATGCAGTCCCTCTCCTTTAAACATGATAAGTCTTCCTTTAGTTCAGCTTTTGTGAAGAGTTTGGCATGGGGTGTAGGAATGAAGAGGACGGCAGTGCAGTTCATTATTTTTTGTTTTCCTCTGAGGTTTTTCAGGTTAGGGTTAACACATGCTTTTATTGTTCTTATTTATAGGTACAAAAAAGACTCCAGGCAGGCCAGTCTAGCAACTGCATCTTCTTACTGTGAAGCCACACCATTGTAACACATACAGATGGCAACGTATGTTGCTCCGAGATGTGTATGTACCCCTTAGCCTTAATGTTGCTTTCACAGATGTGAATGTTATTCATGTCACTGACACAAACCCCCCCTAAAACCATGACAGACGCTGGATTTTGAACATGTAGGTAACAATCAGGATGGCCCCTTTCCTCCTGAACTCGACATCCAGTATCTCCAAAAACAATTTAAACGACTGACTCATGAGACCACAGTATACATTCCAACATCGTGTCAGTCCATTTGAACATGCAGGGTTCTCCCAAGTAGTCCCACGTCCATGTGATCATATTCATATTAGTTTTTAATTCAACGTCAGCTGTGGGATCTAAAGATCACGGTTCTTAAATGTTGGTCTTCAGCCTTGCCGTTTATGCAGAGATTTATCCAGATTCTCAGAATCGTTTTAGTAATGTTATGGACAGTAGATGGCAAAATCTCTAAACCCTTTGCAATTGTGCATTGAGAAGTCTTAAATGGTATTAAACTGGATTATTCACTCACACAGTGCTTTGTGAAGTGGCAACTGAGCTGAACCATAAGAGCATCATGTGTTACCTATTCACCTGTTTACCTATAGAAAGTTCCACTCTGCCCCTTGACAACTTTTTTGCAATGGGTTGCAGACGTCAAATTTGGAATTAGTGTGTATTTATAAAAATCAAAAGTCAAAAATGATAAAGTAAAAGATTAAATATCTTGTTGTGCTATTTCTATGTCCACCTTAAGATCAAGCCTGTGCCATCCTGGAACATCTAGGCCTCTGATAGACAAGTAGTCTATCTCCCAGCCTCTGCCGGTTACCCTGTGTAGTTAACAGATGTACCCACTATTCCTTTTATCATTACTCTTATAAACAAATCACTAAGCCATTAGTAATACTGAACGTGTGCACATGCTCGCTCAGAAACTGAGCGATACAAATAAAAAAAAAAAGCAGTATTTTGCTCATTTTACAAAATGTTAGGAACTGAAAGCTCTAATTCCACACACTAACAGCTTATAATACTCTTAACATGGCCATGCATATGCACCAACCACTCTGGAGGGTAGATTTTGACAAGTTACAAAAATCAAAGCCTCTGATAGTCTCAACTGTATCGCCCGCCTTATGTACCAGTAATAGACAACTTTGTTTTACTTTCTATGCATATTTTAAGGAGTTAAACTACTGTAGACTGCTTAACTGACAAAATAAGAAACTCTCATGGAGAACAATGTTGGAAGATGTTTCTAATGCTTAGGTTTGGATATATTTTAGATGTTTTTACTATCCCAACCATGACAGTGTTTTGTGTACACAGGCAGCTAAACTCCCTCTCAAAAGGACAGGAAAGGTTCGTGAAGTCACATGGGTGGCACCATTGTTTAGAAACAGTCCATTGGCCATAAGTGTGAATCTTTTTCAGGAACAAAAACATTTTAAACTAATTTTAAAGCCAAATCCGCCAAACGAGGAATACTAAAACAGGCAAGTAATTAAGCCATTAGAACAGATAAGCTATTAATTTGAATCATATTTTCATAATATCAGTGCTGCAAACTCATAATACCAAATAAATTGAACAATATTGCTCCCACAGCAATGACACCCAGGAAAAAAAAAAAAACCAAGAGCTTCCCCACCTTTGAAATCCCAATGTAACCCCTGGCTATATTCCGCTTTATGTACATTATGCATCGAAACAAGTCATTATGAGTTCTGCCTGCAATCCAAGGGTATGCGGCGAACAATGATTCTATTATCAAAACTATTCAAGTTGTACAGGAGATAGAAAAGGTTTTGATGATTTGCCGCTCAATAGCTCAAAGGGGCAAAGAAGAACACACAATTTGCAGAAAGCACATGGCATTTGCCAAGGTTACCACTGACAGCATATTAATCACCATCTAGCTAAATGAAAACGTATAATCCACCTTAAAGAGCTTCACATTTACTGTACTCTTAAGTGGCTCATTGTAAAATCTTATCGTGAGAGTAATGATAATCAGATATTAAATATCACCAATGTCTTACAAAGATCACCGCACTCTCTCTGGTGGCGCTTTAAGGCCCAGTTAATTAAGAAAGCCGAGTCTCAGTGGGATCTGACAGAATTCAAACAATTCAAGCCTTTTTTTTATGGCTACATCAGAGCCAAAGGTAGCGGGAAGCTGACGGGCGTCATTTAAGCTTTATATGAATCATAACCTTCTGAGGGCTTGAGACTTGAGAGCAGGTTCATAAAATGAAAATATCTACATCCATACGACATCTCTCACGCCGCATTCACTCACTGAGCCTGTATTGTATGGTGGCCTCGCCTCAGCCTTCTGCAGCACAAGGGCCCATTACTTGCCTCCTTTTGTTTTATTATGTTCAGCAAATTAATAAATGGGGAGAGCACTGGAAAAAAGCAGATATGAAAATGTATACTTTGCATTATTAAAAAGGCACATCCTCCAAAGGTTACACACGGCTATTGTAGCACTACAATCTGTGAAATGTAATTAAGGAGAGGGCGGGAGAGTGGCGCTGATAAAGGCTCCACTGCCGGTACCACCTTCTTCTTGTAATAATTTTTTTCTCCTTGTGCATTCTCTCCTGAAACTTATTCTCTCTGAACTAATTTTGCATGACATATTGCATTTCTGCATCAGCTATCATGAGGCTACCTGTGAATTAAACAGCAGTTTGATATACAGGCAAACGCACAGATTACATTTCAGACATGGAGATAGCTCATACCCCATTGTGATTTATTAATTCCAGCAAAACAAAACTCACAACATTGTTTCCAATTGCAATTGTCTCAGGGTTCCACACAAGTAAACGGAGGCTGGAAGAATTATGGGGATGAGGAAGAGAACAGAATGTTAGGAAGATGGATGCATGGACAAAGTAGCGAGAAAAGCTCCATGTCTAGATGAAGTCACTGATGTGTCTCTGAAATCATGTCCTCACAGTTACTTCTAAATTTAGACTTCCGTAAACCAGGATTTAGTTTTTGTCCATTCCCAGTGCAAAAAGTGTCAAAGAATAAGAGTGTTTGGAAATTCTTCACAGGTAACGAATTTGAAGCATTGAATTAAGAAATTCTTGAATAGCGCAAAATGATCTTACGTTCACCTGGGGTATTTTTAAGAAGGATTTCTTTTTAAAAATGTTTTACCTCATGGTTAATGTGTTTGTCAATAATGTTTCTGAGGCATGAAAAGAATTACAGCCTACAAAAAGCAAAAAAGCAGGGTTGTAACGGTGGAGAGCGAGGAGGCGGAGATAAGCGACTTTTATTGTGGGCAAATCCAAAATCAGGGTCGAGACAGTGCAGGGTCATAGAGCCAACGTGAACAGAACGGGGTGTAGACATGATACACACAGAACCTCAAACAAGAACCAAACACGAGAATACAATACATACATCCAACAAACACAGAGCAGGGCAAACACAGGGCTTATATAACAGAGGCAAGACGAAGGACAGGTGGGAAACAGGTGGTAACAGTCAGGGGTGGAGTCAGACAACAAGGGGGCTGGACTGAACCAAAACAAATGCACATGGAAGATCAAAAGTAAATAAAAAGCACATGGAGGAGTGGGAGGAGCCAATCGTCACAAGAATGCAGACACTGCATCGTAATAATATTTCCTTATAAAACTGTAGTTTAAATAACAGATGGTTTCATTCAATTAATAAAACTGACATACTGCATGTTTTGACTACTGTATCCAGCACAAAGGACTTTATACTGTATAATAATATTTGTGTACATTATGACTAATTTTGCATATCCATATGAGTTAATGAACGGACGTCTGGTTCATGGCGGAGATTACAAAAAAAACTTCAACCAATGTTAAAATATCCTAAATAGGGATGTGCATTCTGCCAAATGTTGATATTCGTATGGGTTAACGAACCAATAATCAGTTAACCATTGGGGAAAAAGGACTTGCCTTTTTACTGAATTACTGGTGAGAGTAATGCATTTGAAAACGTTTCATTATTGAAAAATAACCAAGGCAGCTAAATGGCTAACTGGTACAATACTGGATGCTAATGGAGATCCCCCATCTTCTTACAGGTGGTCTTTTCTCCTCGGTGGACAATGTGCCAACATGCAATTTAGTTTCTGGACCTATTTAACAGTAGCAAAAGTCGCATCCTTGGCTGTGCGCTTGCATTAAGGGACCCTCCTTAATTAAGGGTGTTTCAGAAGAGCAAAGTGAGACATAACGTATATGTTCACTTGCAGATCTGAGCTACATTTGCCACATTTTACAGGGCTGCTAAAACGTAAAATTGTCTTCATAGAATTGGAAGCCAGTATATTTCCTAGGCCTTCCTGTGATGAAATATAAGAAATGCTCAAATAATACTCAATAATACAGACACCTGGAATTATCCAAGTTATCCAAGTCATCCAAGTCATCCAAGTACCTTTTCACATCCCTAATCACAGCACAGTGACTGGTAAACTAGTGCTAGCAGTCATGATAGCGGAAAAAAAAACAGTAACACAACCACAGCTCTCAGAAATCGTTTGGTCAACATGTCTGAGTAAGAAAGGCTGCCCCTTGAGATGAGCTAATGAGCCAGTGCTAACATTAGACCACCTTCCAAGTTTTTTCTCTTCAGTGGATGATTTTTACATGTAAAATAGCCACTTAGCACTGAGCATTAACATCTATTATGCTGTAGTCAAACAAATTCTGTCTCACTTCCCCAGAGTGTAACGTACCATCCGAGAAAGATTTCTCATGAAAACACAAACACAATACTTCACGATTTCCTCACAGGCTGAATTTCAGAGTGGCCCATATAAGATTGAGTGACACTTCGCTTTATCTCTGAAAGATGTTGAGTTACTCATTATTATATTATTGAACATGTGATTTGTATCAGTTAATGCTAAGAAGCATATAACCTAAAGATAGTGTATCCAAGCTGCAGCAGACGTGGGCGTTTGCAGGAGTGCGGGCGGCAAGGTAATTCAGTACACTCCTATTATCAACAGTAGTCATCTGTTCATAATGGCACAGCTACCTAGAATGATCACGATTCAGCTTTTCTCAGCTCTCTCTTTAAGAGTTAGTGTTCATTGTTTGTGCCCACATTTAACATTGTTAAATTTGAAATCTTTTCCTTTTTAATTCCCCCGTGATACGACTGTGCTGAATTAACCCTGACGCTTATTTCCACCTTAAACGATCTCGTTAGGTCTCCATCATGTACACCCATGACACTATTAGTCATATCGTAACCACGTGAAGAACTTTCTGAAGAATAATTCCTTTTGCACACATATATGCATGCACACATAAAGCTCACGCACACTGCAGCGCATTATCCAGCTCTGCACTCATTTACACAGCTGAGAGAGAAAGTGATACCACTCAGCCCAATCAATTTTCCACCTCCATATAATTTACTGTCATTTTATCCGAATTGATTTCTTTTTCTGCTTCATTACGTTTAATCAAACAAAAAAAGGGTCTTAGACAACTTCTGCAGGGTTCATCATTTCAGTCTTACCCAGGAATTCAAAGGCACCTAACTAGGTGGCTAAATAAGAATTTCTTGCAAGCTAATGGCAGACGCTGCTTTCCAGTGGTTTAAAGCAAAGCCCCCCCTACATTTCCTTGATAAACCTTCCTTTGCCTTAATAGTGTTTCTTGTTACGAAAGCCAGTGATAATGAAAACCAACTGGGGCAAAAGTTGAGCAAAAGGAGAAATGATTAAGGAACCTTATTAAAAGCAACCTTGTAGGGGGGGGAGAACACATGATGGAGAACACATTATGGGGACCTGATCCTTTTCAAAATGACACCACTCCTTCGCGAACATGGGTGAAGAGAGAGGGGGGGGGGGGGGGAAACCTGATTAGGCTGACAAGCACTGAGTGATACTGCAAACCTGTTAATAACATGAAAATTAGAAGGGGCTCATGCAAAGAAAAGAGATTAATTTAGCTGGAGTCCATCTTCGCGGCAAATTGCGAAGTTGTGAATATGTTCGCAGATAATGAGCCTTCCTACTTGTCAGCTCACTTGTCATTTTCTGTAATTAATGTTAAGGAAGACTCCTTCCTGATGGTTGGTATTACTCATGTACCAGGGAAAATTTCTTCGGAGAAATAATTTACATTTATTATCATCAGTCTGTTTGTGTGGTTTATTTCACGGCGGAGTAATTTATTGCAGCACCGTTTCGAGCTCCTTGATTAGTCACTCGTCAGACTGAGATGTAATTTTTTTTCCCCCCTTCAGATGTCTGAGCCGGGGAAAATTGAAAGTGTGGCGGCGTCACATGGGCTCCTGGGTGGCAGTGGCACCTTTCTGCTACCCACTGTGTGTGTCTTTTTAAAAAACACACACATCTCTGCAGGGCTTCGATCTGCTATGTTTATTAAGTGTAGAAACAGTCGAAAACGGCGAATTGGACAAGAGAGAACAGAAACCCCTAGAACGACAGACACAGCTGCCCTTTTTGCTTTTCTTCCCAGCTTCCATCATGCTATCCTTTCTTCCAATGACCTGTGCTTATATCCCCTCTATATTCCTATATTTGTAACCCCTGTCTCCTGATTTCGCTCCGGCACATACATCTTACAGACATAGACGCAGTCCTTTTCTAGAATAATGTTATTTATATCGTCTGTTCTGCTTAATTCAGTCTGTCCTTAATAACAAACACTATAACGTAGTCTGCATGTATGCATGATATACTCTGTACTGGCTTTCATTCTTAATGAAACAAAGCTTTGCAAAGCTATGATTCCCCAATAGATCATCAATATACAGCCTAATATTTCTTTCCCCAGTGCTAGGAATGATTGACCGTTAGGTAAAGAAATATGATCAGCAATAAAAATGACAGCTCCCTGTGTAAACAAGCTATTATGAAGCAGGAGCCGATGCGTAGAGGAACTCAGCCAACCAGTGATGGCCCAAACTTTGATCTAAAAACACAGCAAAAACTTGTTTCATTTCTTTTTATTTACTTATTTGTTTGTTTCATTTGTTTGTTTATTTTACAAATGTCTTCATTTTGTTCCTAATGTAACTTTACTGACATTTATCCTTATTTGAGTAAAGGGTCGACCAACCTACTAGCTGGTCTACACAATTCTTCAGTAATATTTTTAATTGTCTTTTCCAACAGGAAAAAGGAAAACAGCTGTACAAGCCGTTAAAGGCTCACTGATGAGGTCTCACTGAAGCCCTTGAAGCAAGGGAAATGTGTTTTCCCCCCAGTGCTCAAGACAACGGCACAGTTTACAAGCCACATACTCATTGCTGAACCCATTAAGAAACCTGTAAACAAAGGATGAACTTCCAGCTTATTGTACCTTTAAAATCAGTTTTGTTGGCATAGGGCAAAACTGCATGCGGTCAAAAATTAAAACATTCTCCTCTATTCCTTCTCGCACTCCAGGGCTAATATTAACAGGTCATTTGTAAGGGGGAAATGTTTCAATTCTCCTGTGTTTTTACACAGCCACAGAAATGAAATGAGGGGCCTCTGCTCTGCCACAACCATAACTCAAGCAATATTCATCTGAGACATATATTCAAATCAGTCTCGGCGCTGGCTCTCTGCTTTCCTTTAGCTTTGTGTTAGGAAATTTATAAGCCTACTTCTTAAATGTATTATTCATCAGCATGCGTAAATAATGCATGCTTGGTTCCATAGTAAATTAACCCTTTACCTTACTCAAGCTACCGGAGTCATTGTTTTGAAAGGCAATTATGTCATTTAATTAATGCTGTAATTAATACCGTAATTAGCTTAAATACTCGGCAACCCGGTGGCACCCCTAAGCTGTCTTAATTAAACAGATTGAAAGGTTTTTATGATGGCTTTTTTATTTTTTTTTGCATAGTCAGTTTGCCCTACTGTTGTGGGGGGTGCGCTGCAACCCTTTGAAACGCAGAGATGGCCATGAAGATGAATCTAAAACAACAAAAAAGGCTATAGCATTTTTTTCCGAAACAGTCTATGTCATTTTTTTTTTTTTTTTTTTTACATTTTGCAACTCCAAGCTTGTTTTAATATCCATGAACAGAGTCCTGGTATTATAACAAGCTGATTCATCAAAACAAGCCTCATTAAAAGAACATTCAAATGAGACAATTACAGCATACTGATTGCTGAGAGCTCTTCAAAAGTGCTCCACAGCTATTTCAGAAAATGACTCTTTGTTAAGTGCTGAAAAAATGGAACGGCATAGGCATAGCTGAGAATCTCACAGCAAATGTTATGGACTGGGTGCAGGCTAGTGTGCTCGTGTGGTTTTATTGCTTGCAGACTGCAGGGAGGCAAGCGGACAGCTTCTCCAGGAGCGGAGAGTTTTTAACCATGCTCTACCTGACAGTGATAGAAGGTGTTTTCCCCAAACTAGAAAAATAGTTGGGAGTAGATGAAACAGTGGGTCAGTGAATACAGAGTCAGTGAATACAGAGGGGATCCAGACCCACCAGCACACTGCACTAGACTGCTTCTACTGAGTGAATTCACTACAGGAGGAGTTTCCTTCTACTGAACTAATCTTGCACAATAAAGAGAATAGAATGCTAAGTGTAGGCAAATATATATATATATATATACACATATACACATGAAAACGAACAAGACTCTCTTGGCTCTACGCTCCACACACAAACACAGCAGCTCTGTAAAGTTAAAAGCAAAGGCCCAAACATGTTTACTACTATTATATAACACACGGCATGGTGACTGGTGTATATTACTGCAATCATGCAATCATAGACCAAGAAATAAGTTCAAATTTTCTATTTTTTCCTGTTCCTCATCCCCTGTACTATTTAAAACATTACGTCCAGATCTACAGCTCCTAAGAAGAAGCCAACTTCAGTTTTGCTCAAGTTCAAGTCGTAACTAATGCTGGTTTGTTTACGTGATGATAAACAGTGAGTACTGATGCAGGTTAAAGATAAGAAAGTGCCGGAATTCATGAACTGATTCACGTCTTTTTCTATTTAGAAGCCTAAGTAGTTCCACCCTTTGTAGTACAGTATTAATGAGAGATCCAGTTCAGTCACAGCCATTGCTTAATCTTCCATAGCCATGATAGGCGATGATAGGCGATGATGTTGAAAGGAATTCAAATGCCTACCACTAGTGAAAAACAGGGCGCTAACTTATTAGGTGTGTTTATCTACTGTAATTCCAGGATCAGACAGTTAATAATAATACAACTTTCCCATCACTGGATAACATATTAAACCACCAGTATATTGTGTATCACTAGATTTGAAACGTCCTTCAGGATAGTGAAGTTTTTCGAGTACTTGATATGATAGTAGAGAAACAAGAACTTCCTCTTTATCTCTGCCTAAAAAGGCTCTCCTTTGTGCATCCATTCTTTAGACCTCTCCGTCTGCCTCCACTGTTGACACAATGCACAGCCCTGCATGAGTGGGTTAACAGTATTTCGTTTGCAGTGATTTTATCAATGTCGTTAGAACATTCATTGAACTAAGTGAGAAATCCATCAACTGGTGACAGCATGCTCTAGACTAATGGCTGTTAGGCGATAATAATTTTTAATACGATTTTTATTTCACTTAATTTCATCTCCCTTTAACAAAGGTCCCATGTCAGAGAGAGAGGGAGAGACAGAGAGAGAGAGAGAGAGAGAGAGAGAGAAAGGTTTCACTATGGGAGAGACATTTATGTTGATGGCCCGAGCTCTTGTGTAATATATTAGCCTACCTGCAGATGAACAGGGGGATACAAGACATTCTGACGCCAATTTTTCCTTGTATTATGTGACAAATGCGCACTGAATGCATCTATTGTCATTTAAAAATCTTTCAGTTTTTGACTGATAGGTCCTGTAGGCCAAGTACAACTGTATCTTCAGGCATTCTGACATTGGTCTCTAATCTGAGGCATTCCATGCAGAGGTTCGGTTGATGGAATTCAGTATAATTTCATATGAGCAAGCTCAGACATTTGGGCATGCCATAAACCATAGTAAGCTATTCAACAAATATCTTATAGAAAACATTGCTATTGGTTCATGGTTCAGTGTGTGCTGTAGAAGAGTTTTAGAGGTCCCGATGACCCTCCAGAGGAGCCAAACATTATTTATCGCTCTGCAACTTCTCCACGATGTTTCTTAGTAATTTTCTCTAATCATTCCACTGGGCTCCAATGTGTAGCCAGAATATGTTATGTGGTGCAGAAAATGAAAAATATCAATAAAATTTAATGTAGCTGTAGGAAGTTCTCCTACCATGTATGATGATTGATAAGATTAATCAGATCCCACAGACTATAGCATATCACAGAATGCAGCGAATTCATGTGGGGCACATATTGACTTTACAAGTCAAACTCAACAGTGGTCCCATGCTCTATAATTATTTTGGGTTTGATGCTGTTCTGGCACCAAACTAATTTTACACTTGCCTTCAGAAATCTCCCCCTCTCTATTCTTACACCTCATATCTCCTGAAACAATCTATCGCCTGGCTGAAATTGCCTGAAACATAACGAAACAAATGGAACGGAAATTCATTTCGCGCAACAGGATTATCGCCCCCTGTGTGTCTTATCTTCTCCCGCCTGTTTATATGATAAAAAAAAAAAAGAGGAAAGAAAGATAATTTCACAATTAATGGCAAAGATCCTGGACTCTCACTCCAGTCATTAGATGAAATGTCTGGGAGAAATACTCCTCCATATTTCTTAACCTCAGGTTTCAATTGTCTTGACCTCGGCTGTATTAATGGAAGGGCTAATAGCCAGCAAGAATCCTTTAATTTATGCCAGGGTGAATTAAGAAAAGGTAATGGATTTGCCTCTCAAAAAATGGTCAGACCCAGGCTTTTTCCATGCTGCTTATCGAGGAAATCTAATTATCATATTATCTCTGTGAGTGGCTCTTTTGAAGCCATTTTTCACATTATCTTAGCAGAATGGTTTTGACATTCCTAACATGAGGCTGGGTTTATTGTGGCTTGATAGAACATCCTGTACCAAAAGAGGATAATGATTTTCTAAGTTTGAATGGGGGAATTGGCACTTCTTATCGCTGGGGATCATGAAGGCAAATAACCTGAATGGCAAAGATATGATAGAAATTCTGATGGAACCTTGTAATTAGAAAAGAAAGTAAATATTCTCAGCAAGATCTAAAGCCTACTCCACCATTCTACTGTGATGAAACGAGGGCTTGGCTGCTAATCATATTTAGACCTGAGCGAAGTGGTTGCCTGGCCTGCCACAAACTTTTACACCAACTCTTACACACACACACACACACACACACACACCCTTAGCGTAGAACTCTCGTGCTGTGCACTCACTTTATTATTACACAAATGTTCAGAAAAACAGATGATGATGGCAAAAGACAGCAGCTATTGCAAGAGATGAGGGAAGAGAGGATGACAATAATATACAATAATCCATTCCAATTTAACAGCTTCTTTCCTCTTCTCTGCCTTTTTTCTGATGCAGGTAGCAGCACAAGCTCGGCGGGTGACAGTGTAATGAGAAATATGATAATTCCGAAGCGCATTAATTTCATGTCCTGTGGGTTTTGCAAGATCACTTATTATTCTCAACAAATTAAATCACCGCTTTTACCTAGCATCGCCCTGTGTATCCAAAGATCCCTTTACACTCTGTCATCAAATTAACTCTGTATGTACCTATTTTCTGCATTCAAATATAGTAAAGTTATAAGTTTAGCAGTGGGTGTCAGATTATTATCACCTAGTGCAGCTAAACATACCCAGTCACCTTCTAGCTTTGGTAAGCAGTCTAGCTACATGCACAGGCAGCGACATATTAATTCACATCAGTGACCTTACGCTTTCCTGTCACTCTTTAGCCTTGGCATCTTGATGACGACACCGTCTCCTCCATTTTTCTTTTGCCCCTCCCAACTGGAGAGAACACATTTGACCGTCACCCGTTGTTGCGACACACTCAGGGGTTTGCCAATCGTTGTCAGCAGTGAACTTGAGACCCCCCTCTGTCAAATCGTAGTGTAAGGCTGGCAGTTATTTGGGCTTTGTTTGTAATCTTTCTGGGCGCTTTGTCGGAAGGAGGAGGGGGCTGGTGTGTGGGGCTCACACTGATATTAGCGTGAGTGCACAAAAGCCCCTCGAGTGGTGTCATGCACAATTAATGTCCCCAGGTAGCAACTCCATTAGCCGTATGAACTCCAGCCGCAGCAGGGAATACTAATGGCTGAGGTGCCGGGGGGCATTAAAAGAGAGAGTGACCCACCACCCCCACCCCCCCATCCCCCCCCCGTCCACCTTAGCACTCTGTATCGCACCCCCCCCACCCCCCCCCCCCCCACACACATGCACACGCACAACACCCAGCCAATTCACTTCACCCTTCAACCTGACCAGCTCCTGCTCCTCCATCTCACTCAGGAGAGCTGAGGAGAACACCTCAGCCTCAGTCTGAAGCCGCGGGCTCTGCATACCGAAGCACTTCCAGCACACATACCCTCAGCAGCTGGTCAGTGTGAGGGGAACAGACAAGATGTGTTAATGGATTAGGTCATGCTGAATTGAAATAAGAAGCATACAAGTGATTAGACTTGTGCACAGCGCTTACGAACACACAAGAACACACGCGCACACATAAATACAAAACTTCTTTTTGAATGAAAAATGAGGAAAAATAATATCAGTGGCACAATAACAGCGGTACAATATCACTGAAGGCTGTTTAACGCTTATACACACAAACTCTACATCACCTATAGAACGAGGGAAAACACTGCATGGACATCATGGATGCTATGACACAATCATAACATCAAAATATCTGAACAAACAATGCTACAAATATTTAAAAGGGAAACAAATGAATCAACGTATGCAGTGTATGCAGCCACTATGCACTATACTGCATGTTGCCCATGATATGAAAAGTGCGATGTGACATAAGATAGCAGAAGCATAGTCTGAGCCCACTTCATAATCTTAATAATAAATCTTAATAATCTATTTCCTCCCAAACAGCCAAACTAACAAAAAAATCTCCACATCTCATTTGTCTCACAGAGAAAAGGGGCCACCATCAGTGTGATCTATGTCACTTTCTTTCTCACTACCTTTCTTCTAATCCCACTTGGTCACATGACCTTGGACACTGATAATCGCTGTGCCGACCTTGCCTGTGTTGCCATGTCCACTGGTTGAGTTGAACTAACAGGCTGCCTGCTGATCTCACCCTGAGGGCTCTAACACACACAAACACGCACACACACACACCCTCCCACTAACCCCCTGTCCATTGCAGCGTGGCTGAATTTAGGGAGCCTCCCAGCAAGCATGCCTTATAGCACAGCTCAATAAAATTAGGCCGCCTACAGACTTACATGTCAATTACTCGTCACATAGTCCACGAAGCAAAGAAAAAGCGCAAAGTGCTGAGAGACGAAGTGATAAACCAGCCTGACGAACCGAGAGAGTAGGATGAGCGCAGGGGAGAAGGCAGAGAGGCCATTGTTAGCAGCGTGAGTGCAAGAAACGCTAAACTTGACCGTGCCTGCACTGACCTGAAGAAGCTATATTTTATCACGTTACCAATTACACATTATAACAGCCAGCAACAGCTCTGTTTCTGAGGCCCGCTGTGCCCTGCGCTCATCAGTCAAGCCCAAGCCCACATGTCATTTGAGCTTTATTAGCGTTGAGGCCAGCTTCAGTTGGCCAGGGAAAGACGCCAAAGAGGGAAGTACAGGTCTGCTTTCTGGAGTTCTAACACTCCATTTTTTGCTGGCATTTCCCTGAGACCTGAGGATAGGCCTATTTCAGCTGGACTCATATACATACAGTAGTTTGCTCAGCACTGCACTTCAGACTGCACTCCTACATTCTACATTCTGAAAAGAGAATCCCACGGATTTTTCAGCACCTATGCATAATTTAATCTCTATGATGTAAACAGAGATCATCAGAGACTCGTTAGAGAAATGTTCACGGTAATAGGAACCAGACATCCGAAGCACTTGATGCCTCTGAAATGTACCCCGCAGAAGTGATTCTGAAAGCGCTGTCTGCTGTTTGTTTATTGCTGTTTTGCAATAAGGTTTAAAGCAGATTTTTAAAATACATTCAGACCGGACAGGTACATGCAAATCTTTGTACCCAAATTTTCTGGAATTACCAGTTTTATCACTGTAATTATTACATATAAAATCCCTAAAGACACGTATACTGGTTTCCAACAGTAAATGAAATGACTACATTTACATTTACATTTACAGCGTTTAGCAGACGCTTTTATCCAGAGCGACTTACAAGAAGAGCTTTGTCTGTCTAGAGAAAGTATCTTTGCTAGTTACCAGTAGGTGAGAGAGAAAGACGGTCCTGAGCTCAGATACTGATAGAAACAGAGTCACTGTAGATACAGAGAGAAAAGGAAGAGCTGAACACTGAACTTTGTGCCATTCAATGCAATGCAATACAATACAATAAACTACACTACACAGTGCAATACAATAAAATATAATATATAAGTGCAGCTTATAATTCAATGCTACATTTGCATTGTAGACAATGTGACTCCGGTTCCCACCACTGACATTGTAAAGAAACGCAAGTCGCACGGCAAACCTCAGTCACTGAATTAGGCAGTTATCTTATTAAAACCCCGATGGAATTCCACTTTAAAAATTCCTAAATGGTATCTTTGCTTGTACGTACGATTTTAGAAAAGAATCAGCTTTCTCGTCTAGAACTTTTACATTATAAGGCTGTTCATCACACGCTTTACATCACACTACGACAGTAGCTTTTCAAAAAACATCAAAAACATTTCGTTTAATGGCACTTCAAAGAGTGCTTTTTAGGCACCTCTATGCTCTACATAAGAGTATAACTATAAGGCACAATTTCATTATAATAATCCAACACCAGATTAGAATTATTGTTCATTTTCTTGGGAGAACACAGAAAAATATGAAGGAGCCACAAAGTAAAAATTCAGCTGTGCCTTCCAACCTCAGTAAGAGGGGCTAATGTGAGGTCTAGCTGAGGAATTTAATCTCACCTGATTATTATACCATATGGCGAGTGGTATACATGCTTCCATTTAGTGAAGTAAAGGCAGGAGTAAAAGCTGAGGAGAAGCTCGGGAGGCTGGGGAGCAACAGTGCTTTTGCTAGAGAGTTATAGCTGTGGGTGGAATCAGATGTGCTTAGAGGGCCTCCGGGCAGCAGGAAATAAAAGGCTGCTTTCAATGGAGTGTAGAATTCATATCCCTAAGTCACTTCCAATAAATAAATCGTTGACAATTTCCTCAGTAAACACTGGTTGCACTTTGTTTCCATTGTCCATGTGGTTGGTGCACCAGTGTGGTGATGCATCTTGTGAGTGTACGGTGTTATGTTGATCCTCTCGTTTACTCTTTAATCTGAAATTATTTTGACTCCAGCATACATTAATAACATTTTCCTACTGTGACACAACACCTAAACTGATGTGTCCTACGGTTGCAGTAATTATTTGGATGGGAAAAAGCATTATGTCTACAAGACGTGATACAAAAAGGGTTTCGCGGTCCAGATGGTGGTTTGGGCTTGGATGGCGCACTTTGTTTACATGGTTGCTTATCACAGTAGCATACCTTTCAAAACGTGGATGATTTTGCTGCAGAAAGGGGAAAAAAAAACATCTCTTAACTATTCAATAGCAAACCATAAACAAGAAAATCTAGCAACCATTCAAAAGTCATCTGGCTTTGGTTCTCCACCAGATATGTCAGCTTATCAAAATGTAAATCCTTTTCTTTGAGAAACATTGCTAAATCTATGGGCAGATATTACAAAAATCTCAAATCTCTCCCCTTCATCTCTCCCCACCAAAAGCAAACAGCATTAAGAGCATGTCAAGGGAAATTATGTCGGAGTCTCAAATACGAAGGCCGTTTTTCTTTGGACCGGGCCCTCTCGCACACAGATGGCACTCGGGCAAACAGTATTGTTCCCCGTGTTTGATGACTTGGACAGCTTCTATTAGATCCCAAAATGTGAGCCTAATGGGGAAGGTGTGCCAAAAAAGGGCCTTCATTTAAAAACTACTGCACAGGGAAATAACCTCCCGTGTTTTGGAGAGGCCTTGTCAGCTAGTTTCATTGGAGATGGCCAAGGATATTGCAGACAGTCGGGCTATTGCATTACACATCTGCTTCAGTCCTTTATAGAGGAGATAGCGTTACGCTCCTGAGATGTTTGATTTTATTACCATCCAATGAAGGAGCCAAACAAGTGTTCCTATTGATTTGCACATTAAATATATTAGTAATAAAACAACATCCTGCAGCTAAGCAATTGCAAAATCGATAGTAATTGGTGCCAAAATATTATTAGTGCTTGGTCTGTAGTCTTATTTTCTTTCTATATAACTAACCACTAAGATGTTGAAGATGTTTGCACAACAAATGTGATAACTATTGATAGGTCTGTCAAAGAAATGGATGGGTGTAATTCTGATGGCTGCCAATTTTGTGCTTGTGGTTCAAATCTGAAATTTGTTCAGTCTGTGTTTCATGTACGAACAGCACTGATAATCGAAATTGTCTGAGCAATAGTAAGGAACAGAAAGGTGGGAGTGATACCCATAAAAAAAATGTTGTTGTTCTTTTCTCTCAGACGAGAGAAAAACAAGCACCGGACTTGCTTTCAAGAGCCACTAGACAATAACGTGGGGAAAAAGGGGGCTACAGAAAAATCACTGAGCTGTGTATGTGTGTATGCTTTGCAAGCTAAGGAACTTGTTATCTCCGATAATGAAAAAGCATCGCATCCCAAACAGTTATGATTGGGCTGTTGAGGATAATTGTGTGGTTAGGCTCTCCATCTGTTCTCCTCCAGAGCTTTTTAGTGTGAGGAAGAGCACAGGCCCAGCCGAGCTTCAAACACACAAGTGCTCAATATACCTCCATCAGGGCCTCCAAAGTACCTGTTCCCTCATAATCACAAATCACTTTATAGCATACTGCATATCAGCACCCCAGATCAGGGTGTAATACATTAGCCAGCATAATCATAGGTTATTATTTTGTAATGACCTCAGCTGCTGAGCACATAATATAAACTTTCAGTGTGAGTAAATGTGGGTAGTGCGAATCACTGTGATGATTCATTTGTTGCTATGCAAGAGAACACCAACACTTCATGATAGCTTTAGTAGAAGTGTACTGAGTACATTCTCTTTAAAGTAGTCCTGTCGTGGTTTTTCAAAAAGAAAAAGAAAAACCTGACATTCCCAAAGCGGCACAACCACTGGCCGTATTCCTGGAAGATCACATCCCTGATGATGCTACCTCTCCTCCCATCACTTTGCGCAATGCTAGCCAACACAGGAGTCTGTTTGACGTTACAAAATTGGCAAATAGCCTTCTCCTCCGAGCCTCTGAACCGTCTGATGACGTTGCATTAGCAACAGTTTAAAAAGATGCACTTCACTTGGAGGAAGCACATGCTGCCAGTTCATTTTGCATTTTTCTACACATGGCCCCTAAACTGTCCCCCAGTTTTGTTCATATAACGCAGAAAGAATGTGTCTGTTATTACAGACAAAGTATTTTTGTTTTTAATATGGACATATATATATATATTTTAAAGAATTCTGTTTAATGGCTACTTTATTTGCTCTTTATACACGTATTCTGGAGTCTTTGAAAAGCTAAGGCTTTTGGGCATTAATACCTATAATTACTCAAATAATCATTAAAACAACTGGTATAATCGATAAAACATAATAAAAGGTAGCACGGCATTTTACAGGCTTCAAATACTCTTTGATAATTCCAAACGAGCACTCACATGCTCATTCTCCAAGCCACCCTCAAAACAAGAATATCCGAAGCCTTTTTTAAGTCCTCTGACTAATAATTCATCATTTCCTCATCAAGCATCATTTTGCACTGGCTGCACGTATTACGTTCGTGAAAAAACAGGCCTTCATGACATTAGTGTGATTTTATAGTTACACGTGAGTTCAAACACCCAGTCACTTCCACTTTCTACAGCATCCTAAACCACATTTAAAATAATAATACTAAAATCAAATGATCTCGTAGGTGTGCTAGTGGCAGGCGCTTCACTGTAATAACTGTGTGTTGAGGCTGCTCTTTCACACCTGGTGCAAACTTTTACTGAGTACTTGGCAGTACTCGGACAAGTATCACTACATTTGAGATATAAAAAAAAAAGATAAAGCTTCCGAATAATAATCAGAAAACTGAAAACTTTAATGAGCAAATCTGAGGAACCACATTATTGATTAGTCCTGTTTCTTATTATTCATAGCATGATAGGACGTACAGTGCAAGAAGTACAAAAGTGCCGGCTACAGTTCTGATTCTGCTTCCAATCGCTGCCTACCTCACACTCAGGTCAGTGCCGTTCAGATTAAAGCTTTATTTACATATGTGTATCAAGTACAACGCTGGCAAAGTGCAAGAAATACAATGTCAAAAATCATTTTGTCTATTTCTGTCTTTCTTTCTTTTTTCCTTAAGGCAGAATAAAAAGCAGGCATAGTTGCTGTGAGTGTATCCTCTGCAGGTTGCCCTAGGGGCACCAGAGGAGTGAGAGCTCTGCCATCCTGGAGGCCTACAGTGCTTTATAACTCTGCTCACTGAGGAGCAGCCTCCACCAGCTCTGGCTCCAGTCATTAGGCAGCAGGGCAGATCTGAAAGCTAAGCCAGAGAGAAGGCCTGCACCCGGGGCCCAGCCCCCGCCACACCTGCCGCCCCGCTCCAGCAGCTCATGGAGTGAGCATGGGCATGAACGATGAGCCCTCCTAACCAAACTCCAGGGACAGCACGACCAGCTTTGGCCGACATATCATTTAAATAATGCAGAGCTGAGGTAGGAAAAAGACCAAAACAAGCAAGTTCTCAAATGACAAACACACATACATACATACACATATACACAGTAGGTGTGAAGCAAAATAGTTTCAGACAGTCCGTTCTACTAGTGGGATGCTCGAATTCATGAATTCATTACTTTTAGTTAATGGCAAATTCCATCCAACAGGAGTTTTGTATTTTTGGCTTTTGCTTACCATAAAGGCAGCTTGGTTTTGACCAACATCCACTGGCTTTAGGTAGTACATGAGTTCATGGAGCTCTAGACTAACGTTTTTTTTCAAAAACACACACAAAGCAATTATGAAAAATACAGTCAGCCACCCCAAACTGAAAACTGACTGCTCAGAATATCAAAGTGCTTTGCACTGTAAGGTACTTTTTGTTCATCGAGGTGCAGACGATGTATAAGTACCCTTAAACTGTCCGATTTGTATTCCTACCTTTTTTATAGCCTAATATACCAGAACAATGAAATAAAAAAACCTGAAGACAAGACCAGGCGCACGGAATCAATACAAATCAAAAATATATTTGCAATACATCACGGTGCAATTATGCTTATTAACTAAAGGTACTAAAGATGTACCCTTGAAGGTACCACCCCAGCGACATGAGGGGTGCCATACCAGTGACAGTTTAGTACATCTTCTCATTCCATTTTCACTTTTAACAAAGCATATTTTAAATCATCACTTCGTTCTTTCTGATGAACTACATTTTTGAAATGCCAACAAACCTGTTCAGATTGAGCTCAGCTTTACCTGTAATACATTTTAACATTATTATATAGTAATACTGGAAAGTAGGTGTTCTTCAGAAAGTGCTAATAAACTGTAATTATATAGTAATTATAATATTTGATCAATCAGCATTTATGTCAGCCTGGGGAATAAGACCAGAATAGCATCATCATCACTGTATATTGGAACATAATTAATGAACATTATCTTTTGCTAATATTACACAGGAATTCATATTGACAGGACAATGGAAATGTATGCTGGAGGTGGAAATTTCATGAAAAAACGCAAATCAGAAAGAGTGTTTGGATTAAACACTGCTATATCTAGGTTGGCTGTGGACAGCCATCACATTCATGATTTTATGTTTATGTTTTACAGTGTGCCATTTTTATCATCCCCAGGATAACGGAACATTGTGATGCTGGAGGCCTGGAGAAAGTAAAAAGTCACTCTTTTGCTGTTTTTGAAGATTTATGACATGTATTGCTATGACATATTGCTTTTTATTGTGATTTATTTTCTTTGCAAATTATGTAAAGAAAATACCATGATTTCTCATAAAGTTTACATTTTGTTAATCTCACTTTTTTCAGTCTCACTTTTTGAAGCAAAACAGACAAAACGTGATCCTACATTTACTTAGTGGATGCAGTTGTCCAGCACAACTTACTGGATGAATGTAGCATTAGGAGTCTAGTCCAAAGACTCTTATTGCTATAGCAGAGATATCTCTGAACAGAGAACTGATCTCCACTTCTAGATAGATAGATAGATAGATAGATAGATAGATAGATAGATAGATAGATAGATAGATAGATAGATAGATAGAGATAAACAATTAAACAATATAACAGAAAGAATAAATATAAAACATCCTCCCTACAGACACACACACACACACACACATATATATATATATATATATATATATATATATATATATATATATATATATATATATATATATATATAAAAATACAACAATCTGTAATAATATCTATAACCTGAGATAAGAGATGCAGTGCAATGATGACCATACAGGGAGGCACAGGAAATGGCATATAATGACCACACTGAATGAATAAATATGTGCAGATATTGGTACCAAATAAAGTGTCTAGTGTCCAGATGTGCAAGATGCGCAATGAGTATGCAGACAGTGCAATATGTGCAGTGCAGTGTCTGTATGTGCAGATGGATAAAGAAACATAACATTAAGCATGAGATGCAAGACCTATGAGTCATGATTTAACATGAGATTCAGATTCAGTCCTCATCTCTCCTCTTCACTCTTCTCTCTTCTCTTCTGGCCCCCCTGGGAAGAGTTGAAGAGCCTGATGGCTCTGGGGACAAAGGATCTCCTGAATCAGTTGGTTGAACAGCTCTGTGGCAACAACCTGCCTCTAAACCTGCTCCTCCTGTCCATGATGATGGTGTGCAGTGGGTGGCCATCATCCTCCATAATATAGAGCAGTTTGTGTAGTAGTGTCCTTGTCTCAGCCACCTTGACCACAGAGTCCAGTTCCACACCGACCACTGACCCCGCTCACCTGACCAGCTTGTCCAGTCGCATCTCGTCTCTTCCTCCCCAGCACACCACGGCATAAAACCACGGCAACCATGGTCTGATAGAACATCTGCAGAAGCTTTCTGCAGATGTTAAAGGACCTCAGCCTCCTCAGGAAGTAGAGCCTGCTTTGACCCTTCCTGTACAGGATGTCTGTGTTGGCTGACCAGTCCAACCTATCATCCAGTTGTAGCTCTAGACACCTGTAGGTCATTACCCTCTCCACTTCACCCCCCTCAATACAGATTGGCTGTGTGGGTGGCCTAATCCTGCGAAAGTCCACTACCATCTCCTTGGTCTTGGCAGTGTTCAGAAGCAGGTTGTTCCCATGGCACCACTCCACAAAGTCCTTCACCAGGGTCTTGAACTCCTCCTCCTGCCCTCCCCTTACACAAGCCACGATGGCAGTGTCATCTGAAAACTTCTGCACGTGGCACGTCTCAGAGTTGTACTGAAAGTCTGAGGTGTACAGTGTGAACAGAAAGGGGGACAGTACAGTCCCTTGTGGTGCTCCTATGAATTTTTCCTTAAAAAATACTTTGCTTTAAAAAGAGTTACTTATAACTAAAGTACTTTGGGCATCAGTTGTTACAGAACTGGATGAGATTCATTCTTTTTTTCCCTCCAATATCTGATCCAGCACTTTTTTGCTGATGCCCAATGCCAATGTGTTAATGGATTAGGACCATCTCTAGTGTTATCCACTCTTCCAATAAAACAAACAAAAGCTACGAATACCACTACTAACAAAATCCTTGGCACTATCATGTGGCAGCACAATCTTGTGCACAAACATTCTATTACTCTAGTAAAAGACTCAAAATACTACCAAATAAATAATACAAGATTTAAACTACTACAACATCTGTCCACATCATTTTTCACCAATGCCATGTTGTATTGATTTCTTAAGCCCAAAGCAAGACCAAACTTGAGTATAAAAGTGTTAGCTTTAAGTCTTTGTATAGCAGGAACCCTTTGGCTAGGCCAAACAAACAATGAGAGTTGTGTGTAGCTTAGCAGAAGACTGTGAACTTTTGGCCAATCCATACCCAAGACTACATGGACTACTTGGCCTTCTGTGGTCACCACTTCTTGGTATCATTCAAAGGCATAATTCAATCTTATGTACTTAAATCCAGATCCACAAAAGAACCAAGAGAAGCTGTTCTGTGGACTGACATGAGGGGATATGAGAGGCAACGTTTACTCAGCCCCGAGCACAGCCATCCCAGAAACAAATATTCCTCTTGTTATTTGCACCCCATTCGCCGCTGTTGATCGAGACAAATACATCAGCTGCGGGAGTGGGCTAAATTTTGATGGATGTCAGTGGTGGGGGCCGTTGGATTTGCCGGTGACACTGGATGGCTGACATTTACTTACAGACGGTGATCTCCGCCAAGGCTTCAGTCTTATGTAAATAGCACACCTGTCTGTCCATGGACATGTCGGGCTTATGGAGAAAGCCCCCTTTCATTGGAAATACTGGTGCGATGTTTTGTACCATCTGCGGTATTATTTGTTCAGCGGACTGAGGAAGAAAAGGACTTTGGATATGAATATGGGTGTTGAGTGGCAAGTATCCCAGGCTTTTCCCAGATATGAAATCCAGATAGTGGCCTGTCGTTGTTTATTCAGTTATGCATGCTTTCATCATAAAAAACGTGCTTAAAAACAAGTAGGGTTAAAGAGAGCCATGACGGCTGTGCATAAAGCGCATAGGTTTATTGATATTTTACATTTTCTCAAGGTTTCCATTAGTTTATGAAACGGCACTTAAATATTGGCAGTTATACATAACTTTATATGTTTGGAATATTTCCACTGTTTGACAGCTTAGTGACGTTTTGTTACGCATCATAAAGTTGCTGTCCTACACTTGAAAACCTGAACACAATAAAATAACCCCGGCGACGGCGCACGTCCCAAACATGCGCTCCAGTTTTATTTCTTGATATCTTCTAGTAGTCAAGTCACATTGAGCAGTCTCACCAAGCGTAATCCAGCCCTAAACAGTTTTCCTTTTTTCTTTACTCTCTTCTCCTCTACTCCTTTTTTTCTAAAGGAAAAGTGAAAAATGAGAAAGGACAGGGCTGGAAAGAAGGAGGTGATGGATGGTGGGACCATCCATTTCTGAAAGCACAGTCTTCTCAGGCAAGGCAGGCAGTGAAATTTACATTATTAATCTCGTGTAATAATCTAAGGCCAGGCTGAGGGAGAGAGTGTGAGAGAGCGAGAGAGGGAGAAGTGTTGTGGTCAGGTGGTCCTGCTAACACTCACAGGTGGTGTTCTCCAGTCTACATAAATAAAAATTGCCTCTCATTTTAATTGCTCTTAGGTGAATATTTCTCAAGAGTGTCTCTCTAATTAGTTTTCTTTCAGCAGGTTCCTAGGCATGTGCAGGAGAAAACGAAGAGAACCCGGTCCACTGTGCTCGAACAACACTGAAAAATTCATGTTGTTTTTTTTTTTTTTTTCCTTTCCTGCCACCGCTCCTCCTCTTGCTTGCTATCTCTTTCCATTCCCGTCGTCTTCCAGCACTCCCTCTCTCTCTCACTCTTTCTTATTCTGTGATATATTTAAATGTTAATAACCATTCATTCTTGACACCCTATCTACCAAGCCCCGAGTTTAACAGGAAATCTATTTAATCTGAGGAATCTCATTACATGATCATGGCAGCAGCCAAAGGCTGGAAGGTGCTCAATAG
Organism: Pygocentrus nattereri; assembly: GCF_015220715.1. NCBI lineage: Eukaryota > Metazoa > Chordata > Actinopteri > Characiformes > Serrasalmidae > Pygocentrus > Pygocentrus nattereri. The sequence continues at coordinate 20,600,652 of NC_051239.1, forward strand.
AGACAGAGAGAGAGAGAGACAGAAAGAGAGGGAGAGAAAAAAGGGGGGAGAAAGAGAGAGGGGGGAAAGAGGTAGTGGTGAAAGAGCAAAAGACAGAGTTGGATGAAAAAAATGAGGGCAATTCTTTAATTTAATCTATAGCGCAGGGTGTAGAGCGACAAGAGACGAGGCATGGAAGCTCCTGTTTCTGTGGCTCCATTTGAGTAGATAATGATTAAATGTTTTCTATTGTGCCACTGCTGGTAGGTTTTATCACTGAGCATGAGATTGATGGGATGGAGGGTGAACAAGAGGAGAAAAAACTCTCTGCGCTCAGTTCTTTTGACTGTCGTCCAAATATTAACTCCTTTTAAGGCCATTAAAAGATTATCACTGATTTAACAAAATGTCTGCTGAAGACATTAGCAACAGACTGTTCCCCAAACCCCCAGAACACCATCTTCCCATCCTATTCCTATTATCTCATTCACCCAGCACTATTTAATTTCATTTCCATGAATATGCAATGAATTTAATTTTGAGCACTATTTTCATCTGCTCCTGTAATCACAAAAAAATGCCAGTGTAATTAGTTTCTAATTACTTGCTTTAATTGTTGTAGTAATCATTTTAATTACCCAAATGCACAGACATTAAATGCTAAAAGGGAAATGATCTGCTTGTACCTCCTACCTCGTCCCTTGTTCTTCTCGAGTTTCATAACTTGATTCTGACGTGGGCCAACTCGTCCTGAAACACAGTGCCAACCGAGGGCTGGTGCACGCGTGCGGACATATGATAATATAGAAAAAGAGAGGAGGACGACAGAGACAAGAGGAGCTGGCCCGCCTCACCCTGTACCATCGCAGCAATCTGCCGTGTGGAAATCTGCATGGCCCCGGAAAAGCCATTAAGTTAAAATATACAGTTATTGTACCTTTCTGGGCCTAGCGCCATACAAATGCTTATTGCATGTGCTTATAGCCAGCCACTAGCAGATGGTAAATCATGAAATTTTATGAAATTATTACGCCGGCGAGGTGTTTTGAAAAGGAACAGCTGTGAGAGAGATGGGACATTATAAACACTCACAGGTGTTCCGTCTCTCCCCTCCGCCAGCCCCGACATCAAAAAATTAAATTATAAACAAACCGGCAAATGTTGTAATCTCCTTCGCATACACACTACTTACAGAGGGAAATTGCTTAAACTAAGCAAAGAATTAAATTTTCATTTGCATAAAATATTTACGGAGGCGAAGAAATTTCATCGCGGGGCTCTCCTCCCCACAAGCGGCTGCCAAGTTTTGGGCGGGAAATGGCAGGGATGCTAGTCGCAGTCGAGCTAATGCTAACATGGGGAGCTCCATTAGGGACAACGCTAATAGGTACTTCACCCAAGCACATATGGGCGAGAACACCTAATAAGACCTGGCTGGCCCTTGCCAAACTCTGCTGCTAGCTCATGTCTCTCATTAAGAATTTATTCCTACTTTAGTATTTAATTAGCCACTCCTGCACGGGGGTGGCTGAAGATGGCCTGGGATTATTTTTCTGCGAGCATCTTCCAAATTCAGGCCTTGCTCTGGCTCCTTGCTCCGTTCTGGCATGCAGAGTGTGACCTGCTTGTTTCATTCCTGGCATGGAGGCCTAAAACCTGGTGTATCCTTGGCAATGTTACTGTCACCTCATAACATGACTGTTGACTCACTGTAACCCCCTGGCATTTGGTAACATTTGGCGTTCTCTCTGGCACTTCTATACTAATCTCATCAATTATCTCCATTGGGATTTCTAAAGGGTAATCTGCAGCTTACTGTACACAATGGTAATGTATCAACAATATTTGCTGCACACGCCGTACGGTGTTTGCATAGATTTTGAAGCTACTTTGCAACGGCTTCCGTTTTCACTCTTTCTATTTTTGCACGTTGTTGGATAAAAACACTGTTAAAAACAATTTAACAAAACTGAAACAAGGAAGGATGAATCAACTAGTGAAACCCAACCAGCAGAAAGGGCATGCACTGCAAACCTAACTCAGCAAACCTGCAATAGAGAGCGGCCTGCGTGAGATACAGTAAAGTACACCTACAGGCCACTTCAGTAAGCACACCTCCTAGTTTCTACACTCACTGTCCGTTTATAAACCCCACTGATCACACACGTGCACTACATAGATCTACTACTGCACTGTAGTCCGTGTGTTTCTCTGCACTACTTGCCCCCTTTTATCCTGTTCTACAATGGTCAGCGCTCTACTAGGGACCACCACAGAGCAGGTATTGTTTGTGTGCTGGATCATTCTAAACACTGCAGTGACAGTGACGTAGTGGTGGCGTGTTGTGTGTTGCGCTAGTACGAGTGGATCAGAGTTTTCAAACACTTCATTGCCACTGCTGTTTCTTGCGGGAATCATCCTGTGACCATCCTGTGAAAGAGCAACAGAAAATGTGCTGTCATCTCTGACATTCCATCTACAAGGTGGACCAACAAGGCAGGAGCCACTATTAGAATGGACATTAAGCTTATACAGTGTTTAAAAACTCCAGGAGCACTGATGTGTCTGATCCACTCGTACCAGTGCAACACACACTAACACAACAGCACCATGTCAGTGTCACTGCAGTGCTGAGAATGACCCACCAACCAAATAATACCTGCAATGTGGTGGACAGGACCGACGTGAAATAGGGCCAACAAATTATGCACACAAACAGATTAGAGTCCATAACGGTAGATGTACAATACGTACTTATATGGTAAGTGGACCTGATAAAATGGAGAAAGGGTGTAGATACAGGGTAGGTGTACTTAATGAAGTGACCAGTTGGTGCATATTACATCACAGAGCCGAAGATGAGTGCAAATATAAAACCAGCGGGAGGCGAGGCTGTAGGAGGGAGCAACTGAAACTTAATTACAGCAGAAGAAGGTACTAGTGTGCATTAGCATGGAAGCATGAATAAAGAACAGTTTCTAGTTGCAAACTACAGTCTCAGTGATTTTAAGTCCCTTAAGAATTAAACTAATATACATACACACACGCACACACACACACACACACACACTTCGCTGTTGTCGGAAGAAAACCTCATATCTCCACAATGGTAACTTTACAGGAGAAGGAAAAAACCTACTGTAGTTTTCATGTAAGTCAATGAAACCAGACGTCTTTCCAGGTCATTTTGGGCCGTTTCTTTTGGTCCATTCATCATGAAATTTACATACAATGTAAAGAACAACAGATCGTTTGAAATTATGTCAAAAACTGAAAAATGACAAAAATGGAGATACAAGGTTTTCTTCCGACAGCAGCGATATATATATATATACAAATAAACGGAACAAAACATTGTGATATTAATTAAAGCTATCTTCTACCCCTACAAGGAATACATGCTATTTCATTTTTGCCCAGCACACCTTTTAAAGGTTATTATGACCAACGTTAATTGATTCTAACATTACACATGTGATGCAGTTCAATCACCAGCTCTGACTGTATGATGAAATATGGATTTTTTTGCTGCACTTTTTTGATTCACAGGTTCCTGCCTATTGAAAACCTGCTTCACTGTTGTGTGAGGGAAAAAGACAGACAAAACAGCCACACGGTGAAAGGCATCTGCTGATCTGAAAGTAATATCTAATCCACTGCCATGGGCAGAGTTTGACTTTGCTCTTCCCTCACACTTAACTGAGTTACACACATGAGATGCAAGTGCTCTTATCGATAGGGCTCAGAGTACGGGCTCCCAAAGTGAAATACTGAAGTATTCAGTACCCAGAATGGTATTTTGACGTTCACTGGAGATTTGCAGTCCCTGTAAATACAGTAAGAACATCATAAACATCCACTATAAAGTGTAAGCTAACAACCAAATGTCATACAGAATTTATGCGCCATAGGATTTTTTTTTCTCCACCTCTCTCGCAGTTTGCCAAATTACAAAGTCTTTTTTTATGGCTATGTATTTATTGCCTGTGACAGGGTATGCTGGTAAAGTATTCAAATGAGATGCGTGTTTTTCAGCGATCTGCGAATGGGCCAGCGCATAGGAGCAGGGGCTGCGCTGAAAGGGATTCTGGGAGAGTCATGCATATTCAAATCCACTGCCGGACACAGACGGCCTAAATAGGCGAAAAGCGTGCAGGACTCAGGGCTTGATATGTGCGTGTGTGCGTGTTTTGCTTGTGTTTTCTAGCACCTCTGGCACATGCTGTGCATTTTGCCCTGGCAGCCATGGTTTTCACATCGGCTCAGGGCAACTCTTGCCCCTGTCTAGCTGGCAGCAAGGCAGATGCACAGAAAGTGAAGCAGCGCATGAAATCAGCCAGTCTCCGATTAAACAGCACTAGCCTGGAGAAAGATGCGAGAGAGTGCCCACGTACAAGCTCTACCTGAACTATTATGATTTAGACCTTGTGTGACTACACTGATGGGTCACTAGGCTCAGGCTTTATGATATCTGCATACTCCTTTTCTGTGGAAAACCCTTATTAACATTATTGGACCGAATGTTTCAATACAAGTATAATGCAAACAATACAGACATGTTGGAATGTACTAATCTACAGAATCAGATCAGATCAAATGTACAATGCCCCCTAACAACCGTTTAGGGATTACACTGCCATGATTTCAGATGTCACAGATAACTCATTGACTACAGCAAATCATAATCTACCTTAAATTGCATATTCATGAACTGTGAAATCAACTGACCCTTCTACACTTCAACACTCTGCATTGCACTACCTGAGTACCGTTACAGCTACTAGGAGATGGCACTGCTTAAGAAATGCTCAGTTTCTGAATGCACGAAGGATAATGGGCATGGGAGGCAAATCCAGCCAAAAAGGAAATGAAAATGAAAACAATAAAATGTAAATGCAAACCTCTTTTTGCCATTTCTTTTTCCAAACATCTGCGCAAACATCCTGCCAAACTGAAAATGAAATGAAATGCCTTCGTTTGCCATTTCTTTTCTCACATGAGCACGAGCCGTTTGTGACAAAAATAAAAATAAATTGAAAAACGCCTATTTGTCATTTCACTTCAGTCATTATTCTGTTTTTCATGACCAAATCTAAAAAGAAAACGCAAACTTCACTTTGGCTTTTCTCCATGAAACGCAGAATACGTGTCAAAGCTGAAATCAAAATGCAAAGTTTACTTATTTCTTTTTCATAGCGATCGGCGGCAAATCTGGCAAAATCAAAATGAAAATGCAAAATGAATAAATAAACAGCAAAGTGATTCCTTTTTCGTCGTGGACGTGCTTTAACTGTCAGAAAAAAAAGAAAGAAAAGGCGAATGTAAATGAACATCAGCGCCACCTGCTGGAGATTCACTTTTCATTTTCCAGTTTTCATTTTCTTTTTCTACCTGACCAACATGCAAATATTTGTTAATTAGCACTAGGCGGGGCTACGGGGTACATTTTAGGACATCCTCAGCCGTCCGTCATGTCTCAGATCTGGTGACCATAGAGCCCCAGAGAAAAGGTATCAGACCAAACGGCCTCAGAAAAAAACTGAAAATGTTACACTGGCATTTATATCGAGATACACCATAGTTTTCTAAGTTATACAAACCCGGCTATGCTTGATCAGGCTTGCGTTTGGTCTGATACCTTTTCTCTGAGTCCGTTTGGTCTGACAGCGTTTGGTCTGATGTTCAGTTTCACCAGATCTGTCATGACGGTGTTTTTTCTGGAGACTCCAGGTCTTTTATCTTGAGGAATGATGGCGATTCTGATGCTGACAGCTGAGGATGTCCTAAAATGTACCCCGTAGCCCCGCCTAGTGCTAATTAACATATATTTGCATGTTGGTCAGTTAGAAAAAGAAAATGAAAAGTGGAAAATGAAAAGTGAATCTTCAGCAGGTGGCGCTGATGTTCGTTTACATTCGCCTTTTCATTCTGATGGTTAAAGAGCGTCAGCGCTGAAAACGGAATCACAAACTGTCACTTTGCTGTTGATTTATTCATTTTGCATTTTCATTTTAATTTTGTCAGATTTGCCACCAATTGCTATGAAAAAGAAATAAGAAAGTAAACTTTGCATTTTGATTTTAGTTTTGACATGTATTCTGCGTTTCATGAAGAAAAGCCAAAGCCAAAGTGAAGTTTGTGTTTTCTTTTGTCTGTTAGCTTTTTCATTTTAGATTTGGCTTCTAAAACCAGAAGTGATTTATTGCCGACTCATTTGGAAACTGGGCTTCATATAGCTCCAGATTTGTTAGCAGACTTAAGCAAAGGAACAGCTTTCCCGACACTTACTGTAATGTATTTTTATATTGTTATGTGAAATGATACATTTCTTAAATTGTCAAAAGTCATTGGCTTTTTTCACGTTTAACTCCCACTGTGTATAGACAAAGTCTGTTAGCTAGACCTGGTTAACCAGCCAGATAAAAGCTAGCTAAAGTTAGCTAACAAACAAGTCTCGATCAATGGTGGAATCCACACCATGATTAAAATAAATTACTTTAAATCTAGATAAATGAATGTAAAATGATCAATATATACAAAATGCACATTCCTTCATTTTAAAATATGAACTGTGGCGTCCTCTAACGTCATTTATCCAGGAAATTTGATATTAGCCTCAAATGAATCACAGCGCAGATTCTGGGCAATTGATCAAGACCCCTAACAGCCTTTTTCTCATTGTCTGTAGGGAACATGCAACCCCCAAAAAGAAGACAGCATGCCAGCATAACGTGTATCCAGTTTGAATTCAGATCATTTTAGAGTAACAAATTTACAGTTAACAATATGAGGCCGAAGTTCGCTTCCTAATCGCCAGCTTCTTGTTCGAACTTCCCTGCTCCACCTTAAATTGTGCAGCAGTTATTATAATGCCTGCTGCACTGATCAAGGTGGAACATGAAAATTCTAAGAAGAAGCTGGCTGTGACAAACCAGACGCTCACAGATATAGAACAGAGAAAGGGCTTTACTGTTGAAAGAACAGCTCAAAGTCGAGCAACCAGTCAGGCCAAGTCAAAAGTGTGAGATGAATAAGCAAATACAGGAGGTGTTAGTCTGTGGAATCATGGGAAATGGAGTCAAAGAGTCATTAGGAACAGGGAATAAATCCAGAAGCGTGACAGAAGCTGACTTCAGTTTAATGTTACTAATATAGTTGAAATGCAAAACTTTGATTACCTGGCTAACTACAAGATCTAGGCAACCCAGTATGGTGCAATATGGAAACTGGATCACATCAACATGGTCTTACTTGTATGAACCTAAAAAGGAAGATTCTGAACAAGAACCTGGCCCACAATCTTAAAATCGCAGCCTTGTAATAGCTGATCTGTTTGTTTGCAAGCTAATTGAAGGTTTTGCATTTCAGCTGTAATGTCAACACGAAGAAGAAGTCAGCTTCTAACTCACCAGCTTCTTGTTCGAATTGTCCTGTTCCACCTTAAATGGTGCAGAAGTTACATTCTTTCTGTGCCCACCCATCCAGGCGGTTACGTTTGAAACACAGACTGTCAGTCAATTAGCTGGGGTCCAAGTCTACACAACAAAATGGTAAAAAGCATTTATTTTTAATGCCCCTTTTGGGGGAAAAATAATGGATCGCAGATCAGTTCAATGAATCCTGTGTTATATTTTTATATCTTTCGTCACTCTTGTGGAGGTGTGGACATTATCCACAAGGCAACATCTTCAATATCAGAATGTAGTTAAGATAAATGTAAGTTCATAGTCATTATGCTTCGAGTCTGTTTTTGCCACTAGACAAACTACTGAAAGTTGGAAAATGGTAGTTAGTGATTTTAAAACAAAAGCACAGCAGAAACATTGGGCCTCATTCACCAAGCATTCTTTAAAGGAAATTTCCCATAGTTTTCACAAAGTTTCTGGCATTCACTAATGTTCTGTTATTTGGGATTTGTTCTCAGGTAAAAACAGAATCTACGCACACTCAAGAGCACAAAGGTGCAAACAATTCTGCCATTAAAGAACACGTGAATCTGACATAGACTTTTTCTTAGGAACAAGAACAAATTTAAGCAAAAACTTTGGTGAATGAGGCCCACTGTGCTTTATTGGCTGTGAAATTACAGTTGGTTCAAAGACGAGAGTAAGGAGCAGGGGTCTCATTTCATGTCATGCCCATTTTAAATGTAAATTGTGCATGTTTTTACACGCATAGAATGCGATTTATCAATGCTTTCTTGCATGCATTCATTCTCACATATTACTCCTAAACATGTGTATGCAGAAAACCCTATTAGGGTTGGCCATAATGTCAGGAGACTGTATTCCAACCCGAGCAACACCACAGGCATCCGTGGCCAAGAAGACAAGAGAACATATTTGGCCTTGTTCTCTTTGTGAGCAGAACGACCCTCTCTCTGTCCCGATACTAGCCCATGTCTGTCAGCTCATGTACAGAATTAGGGTTCTCCTCCAAGTGCACCGAGATGTTCAAAAAGCGCAGTGGCTGCTGTGATGTGTTTTGGGGGAAGCGGCTGTCCCTCAACCTCCCAGCTCCTACACACCACTAGCTAATACACAATTCTGATTTCAAAAAGTTCATGTGAACAGGAAATTTTTTTTTTTTCATTTTAAACACCATAATTTTAAAACTATCATTTAAAAATGTAAAATGTAAATGTAACTGTAAATATAAATGTAAAAAATAAATAATTTATTTTAGTAGCCCAAACCATCAAGTTACTTTTACTAATACTATTAAAAAACAAATGCTAAAAATAACAGAACAAAAGTGATTCTGCTGTTGTATTCTCAAGTTATTTACAGTCAAGTGTGTAACAGTCTATCATATTTTACTTATTGGTTTAATATAATTTAATGCACTGTGTGTCTGTAGTAGTATGAAAGTACATATACAGGAACAGGTACTCTATCTGCAGATTACTCAATATTAAATGACTCAACTCAAAGGCACAAAATGCATGTCTTCAGCTGACACATGAAGGCAAACCTCTTCAAATCTGGCAAATATGGTAAATAAGTGTGCACTTGCTTTCAAGTCAAACACTAGCAAGCCTACAATCAGGCCAAAAAAAAGAGATCTACAAACTCAGAGGCTCAGAATTGTGGATAAGGCCATTACTACTACCACTCATATAACTCTTGAAAGGGTGAGATGATATGTTCATTTTTCTTTCCCAGCCCAAATGATGAACCCAATAAAACATTATGTATGTCTAATCTACAGCCAGAGAGCAGTACACATACCATAGCTTGTTTATGGCATTCTAGGCTAAGCTGCTGCCTCTCTAGCTCAACAATGCCTTGCTCAGAAAATCTCATTATTACTTGTAATGACAAATTCGGCCTTTCCAATTATATCCTGCCATTTCTGTGCTATCTTCAGAGGAGAGAGTGTAGTTTGTGTAAGACTGGCTATAAACTACAGCGGCAGTAAGGGCTTTGTGCAGCCACTGCTGGAGATATACTCCACTTTGTATTGGGGCTCTGTATAGGGATTATAGTTAACAAAGAGAAAATACAGTATTTCATTACCTTCACGGCTTTAACTAGGAGTGGGCAACATCGCAAAAAAACAGTCATGATGTATCAGGAGATCTTCACAACAGAACCATCATGGTGCTTAAATGAGGAACCAGAATTTAAATAAAAAATGAACAAATATTGTCAATAAAAAACACTGCAACCTTTGGACTTAAGTAACCTGGTTGATTAAAAACTCCTAAATCAACAGAAGAATAATTTATATTTTAGATGTATTCCTTTATTTAAATTTAAACTCAAAATTTTAAGTAAATCATTTTTGTATCATTACAGTGTACAAAGATGGTCACAAATTGCAGTCCAATTAAACAGAGCTAATTACGTAAACTTGTAATCAGTAATAATGAAACATGCATTTGATCGGTATTCTTTAAGTACTGGTGGTATCCATGATATGCTCCAATTGGTCTATTGTGACATAATTGATCACAATAATGCTAAATGTTGTCATGTTTCCCTTCCCTATAAACCAAACTACATTTGGTGTAGTTGCTAAGAAAAACCCTAAATAGGATCTTGTATTCTGAGAACGGATTTTGCCGTACAGGCTGCAGTGGGAATTTAAATAGAGTTTGGATGCTGTCTTGCTGTTTTGCAAAAATATTTAAAACCAGACAGAAAGAAAGGAACTCTATGTTTGGGCTCACAACAGGAGAGGTTGCTGAATACGGTAATTAAATATGCACCACACTCATGAACGGGAGCTTTTTAATGAAATAACATCCTAAATGAATGCTGGGAGAAAATAAAAAGTGAGCAATGGCTTTCTAGTTTACTCTGAGTTTTTAATTGCCTGTCGGGAGAATATTAGATAAAGCTTGATTGGAAATAAATTGGAAATCTCCCGTAAATGCATCTGCTGATAGGAGAATTATTAAAGGAGACTGCTGCAAAAGACCATGATGAAATATAGAAAAACACGAAGATATAATAGATTGATTAGACATCAATCCTGTCGGATAGAGATTAAAGGCGTTTTATAGTTAACAGTTATCAATAGAGAACTGTATCTATATCTATACGATTTGCTAAACCCTCTCATGATTAATGATGGAGGTAACTTTGACAAACTGTAGGCCTGCATTTACCTGCCATCGCAGCTAGTTCTCCATATGACTTTCGAGTCAAACAACCATAAAATAAACTCGTATGACCGTATGAGGGGAGGGAAAAAAAACTTTAAGCACCGCTGAGAGTCTTGAACAGCTTCACTCTCTCTTCCTCCTCATTACATATGTCTTCTTCTTGTATGGGTGCGACCTCTGACTTTTTCTTCTGATTTATGTCCTGTGTCTGTCGTCATCATTGGTTCCTAGCTGCCGTTAGCACCCAATTAAACTTAAAGGTCTGCACGAGGAATTCAACTGAAAAATTATTTGAGCCCCCTAATTATATAATTTCCACCTCTGCCTCACATAAATTCCAGCTACGTTTTTAATGGCCTTTAGTACTTGTTCAGCAACTTATAAATTTCAGTGATCCTTGGAAGAGGGATCGAGCCGGTGCGCTTCCGAGACGATACTCGCCGCTGTGGAGACTCTGTAATGTCTCCTGCTGACCTTTGGGTGCTAAAGCAGATTTATTAGGCAGTCAACAGGGTTTTCCCCTGCAAGAGACGAAACAGCACAAAGACCCCACTTTCACCTGCTGCGCTTGTGGTCACTGCAAGGAGGCCAAATCACTTAATAAACAGCTCATTGACTTCTCATTTTATGAAATTTCAATATAAGGTTTACATTAGAGATGGAGATACACCAAGAATCTGCTCCGCACTAGATCTAATACTGGAAAGGAAAATAGAACAAATCTGTAACAGACCTATGATATATAATACATGTGTTTGCTATGTATTACATTACTGTTGTAAAGTCAAGAGTAAAGTCAACTTACAATCAACCTGTGACTTTTTTGTTAGTTCATATTCTACATACATCACATTTTTAACAAGAACTGACCCATAAAGATGGCATGGTACTGTTAAAATCATGCACTCATCATGTGTAGTGACTCTTGCGGGTCTCTTAAATTATTTTTGCAAAGTCACTGTGCACCAGCAGAGGAAAAATTCATATTAACCAATCTTATCAAGTTTCACCTTCACCCTCCCACTATTATTAAGTGAATGCCCTTGAGTGCCTTCCTAATTCTGCAGTTCAGAATTACATCATAGTATGAAAGGATAATGAGGGAAAAGGATTTTCAACTCACACTGACTTAGCAGTTTAGAAAAATTCCTTTATATGACAAATTAATGGTCCAAGATTGCACAGCGAATGGCTGCCGTGGTGAGACAAGAGGTGGCATGGGTGTCGCACCCTTTACTGTCTTTATTTCTCTCCAAACTGTGATTTTTACATACCAGTGGAAGGACTACTCCCGCTCAACCAAACTAACATGGACTTTTCCACTGTATCTGCCCTCTGTCTTACGGAGACCTGGATAGCAAACCTCCCTGGCTTCCAACTGCACAGAGCAGAGAGAGACACAAAGCTGACCAGTAAAGGCTTCACAGTACTGTTAAAATTATGCATCCATCATATATAATCAGTAACGGTTAACCATCCTACTCTCCAGAGACTTTTCTTCTCAGTGTTTACATACGGCCAGACGTGCCTGATCGACGCACAATTTCACACAAAACTACTAGCTAATCAGATAATGAAAGTAGGAAAAGAGAATTACGGACGCACTGCTCATCATTACAGGAGACTTTAACAGGATAAATCTACTGAAATGAATGCCCAAGTACAGACATGTCACTTGTACCACATGAGGAGGGATCAAGGTCAAAGTCTCGATGATGAATCCGTCTACAGTCTCGTCCCATCTCAGCGTGTATCCCAATGCATAGGCAGAAACTTAAATCCAACAAGCCTCTCATTACAACAGTGAAGAGGTGGACCAATGGAGACCCTGAAAAGCTACAGGGCTGCTTCGAATCTACACTTTTTTTTTTTTTGAGGCGACAGACAGCCTAGAGCTCAGACACCATGATATCATACGTTAGTTTCTACACTTCAACTACAGCACGGGTGAAATACAGCAACAATAAACTATGGGTTTTCAGCTGACTTGAAACTGGGAAGCAGCATCGGGACCTGACTAAACATTGCTGTGACCAACTTGCACTGATTTTCACCATCTTCAACCAAACACTGGAATTCTGCTCTATTCCCACATGCTTCAAAACAATCCGTTATTCTGGTCTCCAAAAAAGCTAACATTACTGGATTAACTGACTACAGGCCAGTAGTCCTGGCCTCCATGTGCCAGATTCCATGTGCTAGTGCCTCCCAGATTTCCTGCCCAACAGGAAACAGCAGGTGCAGCTAGATCACACACATCAGATCCTCAGACCCTCAGTTCCACAAGGTTGTGTGCTTTGTAAGTAAGTAAGTAAGTAAGTGATACTTTTTTGATCCCACAACCGGGGAAATTTCACCTCCACATTTAACCCATCCGTGAAGTGAAACACCACATACACTCTAGTGAACACACACACTAGGGGGCAGTGAGCACACTTGCCCGGAGCGGTAGGCAGCCCTATCCACGGCGCCCGGGGAGTAGTTGGGGGTTAGGTGTCTTGCTCAAGGACACCTCAGTCATGGACTGTCGGCCCTGGGGATCGAACCGGCAACCTTCTGGTCACAGGGCCAGATCCCTAACCTCCAGCCCACGACCCTTTTTTTTTTTTTTTTTTTTTTTTTTTTTTTTTGCTTTCACCCCTTCTCTTCAGTCTCTACATCAATGACTACGTCTTTAACCGGCTGTGACCTGAACATCCTGAAGTTTACACAGGTCACCACCGTGGTAGGCCTCAACCAAGAATGAGCCAAACTCCAGGATACACCCTGGACAGGTCTCCAGTCCATCGCAGGGCATTAGACTTATTTGCACAAATGTATAGAAGTTCTTTTTTTATTACAAATATTCATATCATTCTATAATATCCTAAAGACATATCTTTAGCCTCCTTTCATAGCTCTTTTTCATTCCTCATTTCATTGATTGTATTTTATTATGTTTTCCGTTAATTAAATCCTTGTTAATAATCTGCGTGCTTGTCTGGTCTGATTTGTATGTTACCTGTCATACCTGTCAAACTCCTTGTATGTCCATCAAACTTGCCAGAACAAAGTGATTGATTAAGAAGTATTTAATAAGCAATAACTACCAAGCCTTGTGGCCTTGTGTCTGTGAGAAATTTAAATGTTGTGGGCCATTAACTACTAAACTGACCTCCGTCTTTTGAACACAGTAGCCCTGTACAGACTGGCACAAAAGGTGAGTTCAGCTTGCTCTCTGATGATGCAATATGATGAAAGCAAGGCTTGAGATCTCACTAACAAACCACTCTGACCTCAAAAACAAACCAGTTAACTGTCCACCCCCTTTCAGTCTTTGCTTTATGCTTCATTTCTCCACTTCTCTTTTCTCCTGTCACATCCTATCTCACACTTTATCCCTGGAGGTGGGTAAACTAGACTCCCCCCGCAACAACTAATCTAAATGAGAGTGGGTCCATGAAGCTAAAAGGGTTTACCCACATGGAGTACCCTGATGCTAACAAGGCCTGTGTGAGAAGGAACTGATTTAAGAATGCCTCCATCCCCCAGACACACACACACACACACACACACACACACACACAACTCTTAGAAATGAGTGGCCTGTTTATACCTGTAATTGGCCTGGCTTGATATTTTCAATAAACGTCAAGAAGAACAAAAGGCCATCTTGGTGAAATAACTAGCCCTAGATAACAGTAGCCGTCAGGGTGACAGGCAGGTCAGGAGGTCAGCAGACTGCAGAGCATGTTCAGTGGGGCGCTGGGTAATAGAGGACACAAGGGACACTCCAGGCCGTCCAGCCATCAGAAAGAGTGAGAGCAGGAGAGAGAGAAAGAAGGAGAGAGCTCTGTTCTAAGAGGAAAGCAACCCACAGATATAACAGCGAAAACAAAGCCCAGCAACAAAACAGACAATATGAGAATGGAATCTATTTCTACCAGCTGAGGCCTGTTTGGCAAGTGAGTGAAAGTGTCTGTAACCACATTTTGCTCAGTGCGGTTCTTACTACTGCATGATATGGATTAAATATTAGTATTATGATTATATTACTACATTTTGCCGCTCACATTTACCTCGCAATTTCATAAAAATGCATTTGTGAATCAATAATGTGACACGATTCAGGTTATTTACGAAAATAAAGACAAAAATTATTTGCTGGATTTATTGTGGTGGATTACACAAATATCTTGGTTGAAATAAGGTTGAAAAAAGTACAGTGTGATTGGTTTGAGTGCCTATTTGCATTTAGCAATTTTACACAAAATCAATAAAATAAAATTTGTGCAGTCTTCTTGGGTACGCTGTTGGAAACCCAAACACTAGAGTTATCAAACAAAAACAACAAAACAAAGGAAAAGCATAAAATCTAATGCATGAGACTTATCCATCGATTAGGTCAATTATATAAACATAATTACAGTCAAAACTGAATTTTGCAGCAATTTTTATTTTATTTTATTTTATTTTTTTTGCTTCTTACAATCCGAGTAATCCCAGTTACAAATATACTCCACGAAACCCTACAGAACAGATTCTGTCCAGATTCTGTGCTCTATGGATTATTTATTTATTTATTTAGCTTTTTCTCAGTAAAGGCTTTTTGACAGCTATTTCCGAAACATCCTTTCAGACTTTTAGTGTTGAGATGTCTTCTCACAGTGGACGGATGGACAGAAACAATGTGGATTTTTTCAGATTTGAAGTAACAATGGAGACTGATTTTCTCCTGTCTCACAAAGATAAAAGCTTTAAATACTATTTATCTGATGGTGACAGTTTTAGCAGACTCATGTTAGAGTCACATTTTCTCTATATTTTTAATTACATTTTTGAAGTCCCCCAGTAGGGTGCACAAAAGTAAAGAGTAGGCTAATTAAATAATGGTAGATTTGATATTATCCTTTTGTATATATCCGTTTAAATTGCATGTTGTTTCCTGTTTTTTTGTTGCACTTAAAAGTTACTAACTTGTACTTAACTTGTACTTAAACTCCTAAGAAATTAAATAAACAAAAGGGTGGTCTGTGCCTTTTGTACAGGACTGTATATACAAAACACCGGTCAGTAACCAGTCATAAACTGTCCCTGTCTGTTAAAAGGTATTTCTGGATTATATGGATAATCTTATATTCACAGTTTTAATAATATTTAATGTTTTTCATTTAATAAACGGTTACTCTACTGCTGCAGGTAAGAGATATTATTCCTGTATTATGTATTAAAACTGCACACACACATGCACACACACACACACACACACACACACACACACACACACACACACACACACACACACACACGCACATAACAAACATCCTTCAAGTGTGATACTGCTCATGTTAACTGTGCACTGTCTAAGTGTTTGATGAACTGATTTTGATTTGGCAGGCTTGCAGTTTTCACATTAGGCCCCCATCACACCCTGTTCAGAACGGCCCATGTTCACAGTGAACAATGATTGCATAATTAACTCAACCAAACAAAGAAACCGAGTGATTCAGTGAAATTAGCTGTAGGAGAAAAACACTGCAAAAGCAAAAAATCCAGAATGCTAAGTCTTTGCAGCACAGATGACAAATATAAATTTCAGTCACAAAACTAGTTTTCCCAGCCTGAATGAGATAGCTGGTGTGAGTGAGAGATACGGTCAGTGCATGCCTCTGTTTTCTTTTTTCCCCTCAGCCCCTTCTTTTTGATAACATTGATTAGACGCAATGAAAAAAAGAGAGGCACAGCATTGGTGTGGAGGGGGAGATGAGAGAGAGAGAGAGGAAGAGAGAGAGAGAGAGAGAGAGAGAGAGAGAGAGAGAATGAAAGAGTGGGTGAGAGAGAGTGAGAAAGAAGGAAAAAGCGTGAGAGAGAGCAGGGGGGAGCAGATGCCGACATTCTATCACAGCAGACACATATTGACTGGCGGTCTGAAACTAGTCAGTCACTCATCAAGGCTGGCCAGCCTGATTGAGTTGCCAGGAGCGCATAAATGAGGCCTCTATCCAGCAAGGGTCGAAATGAACTCCAATCTTTTTCAGACCTCGTTGTCTGGCCAGCAGAGAGAGAGAGAGAGCAAGAGAGAGGGAAGAAAGAGATTTAAAACCTTAGAGGACTCCAAATAAGTTTACTGAAAGGCAAGGGTGAGAGAGGGAGACAAGGAGGGAGGGAGGGAGAGAGAGAGAGGCTTTACAATTACAAAGAAGCCTCAAATGGTCATGCTGCCTTTTTGAGTGGTGGAGGAGGTGGGAGAAGGTTTGTAGGTGGGCAAGGATGCAAAAGAAAAAAATAGTTTATCACCTTTTGAGTATTAGGCAGAAAATTCTGACTCAGCTTCATAGATTAATTAATTAATTAATTAATTGTTCCTTAATTAAACATTTGTCTCAGACATTAACATGTACCCTGTACATAGTTGCTGCTTCCCATTACAAATCAAATCATCTGCCAATTTTGACAGGATTGAGATTTTTCCTTTTCCGGTAGACTAATATAGAAAAAAAAACTAGGGTATTTTCGACTACATGTCCCTTTTCTGCTTTGTTTTATCAGCAAGCATCTGACTCATTCTGTCTTGTTACAGAATACTTCACCCCCATTGCAGATGGCGGTTTTTGAGGCTTTCCAAAAGACCATAGCTAATCAGGGACACTTGTTGGGACAACAAAGCCAACTTCATGGGGATTTTACTCAATCTGTAAGTTCTCTGGCTCAGCAGCAGGTTGAACAGCAGATGCAGTTGTCAACAGTGTGAAGGATCTCACTACCCAATTCCAACTGCTAGGTTTAGCTACCCCAGTTGTTAATCCCCACAGTCCTCCTGCACCTGTGGTAACACCAAGCACCACTTGTTCTGTTACCCAGTTCGACAGATCCCCTGATAAATGTCACTGATTTTTTTACTACGCTTAGTGTATTTCAGTAACTCCGCGCTGAGCTCTGACCAAGTTAAAATATTGTTTGTGATGTCTCGCCTTACAGATAAGGTCTAGTATTCATACTCTCCCATATGGGGTCCAGTCTCCCAGGGGGCAGTCTCCCAGGGGGCAGTCTCCCAGGGGGCAGTCTCCCAGGGGGCAGTCTCCCAGGGGGCAGTCTCCCAGGGGGCAGTCTCCCAGGGGGCAGTCATGGGCTGGAGGTTAGGGAGCTAGCCCTGTGACCGGAAGGTTGCCGGTTCAATCCCCAGGGCCGACAGTCCATGACTGAGGTGTCCTTGAGCAAGACACCTAACCCCCAACTGCTCCCTGGGCACCGTGTATAGGGCTGCCCACCGCTCCGGGCAAGTGTGCTCACTGCCCCCTAGTGTGTGTGTTCACTAGTGTGTATGTGGTGTTTCACTTCACGGATGGGTTAAATGCGGAGGTGGAGTTTCCCTGTTTGTGGGATCAAAAAAGTATTGCATAATCACTTAATGATCATTTTATATCTGACTTCAAGGCACTGCTTGATCAACTTCATGAGGGAAGAATTTTGCTTAGAATTTTTGATCTGTCGATCTCTGGGCAATCGGTCACTTTCTAAATTTGTTTGGTAATTTCATACATTGGCCTTAGGGAGCGACTGGAATGAACTGGCACTTCTGCAGTGCTAAAATCATGAAATTCTGGCTGTGAAGATCTTAGAAGAGTGGATGAATTAGTTGGAGGGTGCTAATCATCCCTTTACTTCTCATCGATCATAAATATCTACAGTATTTGCAAACCTCTAAATGACTAAATCGCCGACAGGCCAGTTGGTCTCTTTTATTTTCTTTCTAGTTTTCACTCACCTTTGCTTGCCAACGCACACAACAGCTACTTGCTAACCGTTATTGTTGGGAATTAAGTAGTGATACAAGGACATAGACCCTAAAGCGTTGCCCATGGGCAAACTCATGCCCTTACCTGTGTCCGTCCTTTCCTGATCCCACATTGTGATAGATTTTGTCACTGGTCTCCCCATTTCCCAAGGTTATTCCACCATCCTCACTTTAATCGACACATTTTCACATAGAGTAAGGTTTATTGCCATTTGCCTACTATCTTCCAGACCGCAGAGACTATATTCACTCAGGTTTTCAGTAATTTTGGTATTCCCGAGGGCTTTTTGTCTGACCAGGGGCCACAATTCACATCTCAATGTGGTCAGCCTTTTTCAAGCACATAAGAGTGTCTGTTAGACTCAGTTCAGGGTATCACCCCCAGTTTAACAGACAATGTGAATCACCAATGGGGGAGATACCCTCCTACCAGCCTGGAAACCAGGTCTGGCTATCGACCAGGGACCAGGGACTTCAGGTTTGCAGAAAGGTGCAGAAAGCTTTCCTGATCCTGAAAAGGTCATGTTATTTATCAATTAGACTTCTCTCCTCTGTATTGTCTAACACAAATTCCATGTTTCCCTTCTCAAGCCTGTGGTTCCAGCTTCGTTGGACAAGACCATGTCCGACGAGTGGAAGTCAGCACTTGAACTCCAGCAGGTGTGGAGGTGTGCTCCAGTCTGTCATAGTTATGGAAGGATGGATAGAGGTACAAAGTTGGGTACCTGCCTGTGATGTTCTGGATAGATGGCTAACAGGATTGATGGCTAATTTTCTCAACTGATAACCAGGCAAATCTGTTCCTTGGTCTAGGGGACATCCTAGGAAGAACAACAGATCCTGGTCGTGGCTGGTGGTTGCTCCTCTGGTTATCATTCTCATCCCACAATGTTCCTCAGTTATCCTGGACTCCTCTGGGGAAGAGTACTATAGCGCCTCCCTCTGGCACTATAGTTAACTGTGCTCAACACAGCAACCCTTTTCCAGACTCCAATGTCCAGAATCCCGTGGGAGACCATGTGACACTTACCCCACTGTCAACTTCGAATCATAAACCATTATCCAGATCATCACCTAAATACTGAACTATTGAACCTGTGTCCAATTTCAACTTTCCCATAAAGACCCTCTGTTTCAACTCTCACATTGTGAAGTGTTTGCCTTGTTTCACAAGAGTGTATTGAGTGTTTCTTCCTGTTCGTCTTTTGTTGCGTTTATGACCCTTTTCTCTTTTTGGCCTTGTTTTTGCTGTTTTTTGCTCTCTGGTTTATTATTTTAGCTTTGGCCATGACTTCTCTTTTGATGTACCTGCTGTTCAGTGATTGTCTTGTGTTTTTGACCCTAGCCTGTTTTTTGACAGTGTTTTTAAAATTATTATTAAGTTATTAAAATATTATACATTTTTACTCAGTATTATTGCTGCTCAAGTACTTTTCGAATTATTTAGTAAAAACTAGAACTGTGCTCCAATGTTGATATTATTTAACACTTGTGAGTTCCATAAAATTAGTATCCATATTGCTGTGTTTTTATTAGTTGAGCCCTAGTATCTGCAGCTGACACTGTGTGAAGGGATGGAGAAGCTGACTTTGAGTATGGTTAATCACGGTTAATGAAATCTTGCTGCTCTAGGAGAGCAGAGAATGAGGGGAGTGCACATCGGGCAGAAAAGTCAAGCGACTCGAACCGGAGACTAACACGCACAATTTGTTTGAATCTGAAAGTGCATTTCTCTCTCTCTCTCTCTCTCTCTCTCTCTCTCTCTCTCTCTCTCTCTCTCTCTCTCTCTCTCTCCCTCTCCCTCTCTCTCTCTCTCTCTCTCTCTCTCTCTCTCCCTCTCTCTCTCCCTCTCCCTCTCTCTCTCTCTCTCTCTCTCTCTCTCTCTCTCTCTCTCTCTCTCTCCCTCTCTCTCTCCCTCTCTCTCTCTCCCTCTCTCTCTCTCTCTCCCTCTCTCTCTCTTCTCTCCCTCTCTTCTCTGTCTCTCTTTGTCTCTCTCTCTCTTCTCTGTCTCTCTCTCTCTCTCTTCTCTGTCTCTCTGTCTCTCTCTCTCTCTCTTCTCTGTCTCTCTGCTCTCTGTCTCTCTCTCTCTGTCTCTCTCTTCTCTCTCTCTTCTCTGTCTCTCTCTCTCTTCTCTGTCTCTGTCTCTCTCTGTCTCTCTCTCTCTCTCCTCTGTCTCTCCGTGTCTCTCTCTCTCTCTCTCTCTCTCTCTCTCTCTCTCTCTCTCTCTCTCCTCTGTCTCTCTGTGTCTCTCTCTCTCTTCTCTGTCTCTCTGTGTCTCTCTCTCTCTCTCTCTCTCTCTCTCTCTCTCTCGCTCTCTCTCTCTCTCTCTCACCCCCTGTCACCTCTCAGTTCTAACGTTTTGGGCTTCTGACGCCTTTTTTTTTTTTTTTTTTTTTTTAATATTAACTGATTTAAGAGCTCATCAGTGCTCTTCGTCTTCATTACTTTAATGAAAATGCCCCAGTGTTTATCTTTTTCTAACAGACTGTGGCACTGTCATAATCAAATCACTTATTTCCAGTCTCTGAGGAACTAGATCCTTTTTGACATGTGCCAATGCGAGGAAAAGCTCATACATTCAAGTGATGTGCGACGTGGCATGGGGTCTGTGTCAGAATGTGTATGCTGTAATGTGAACATGCTTGTGTGTGTGTGTGTGACTAATAGTGGCAGTTCCTGTGTTTTCTCTGAGTGTGCAGGGGGTTAAGAATTAGGATAAACACACAGACTCGAGGGCACGGGAGTGGGCTCCAGTAGAGCGGCCTGCGGGGTGAGCTAACAGTGTCGTAATGGAACAGTGGGGTGTTGATGTAGGGGTGGGCAGGGGGTGAGAAGGGGGTTAGTAAGAGGAAAAGCTGTAAGCCAGAAAAGCTGGAGGAAAGTGTGGGTTTGTCTTTTTCTCTCTCTTTTTTTTTTTAAGATCCACTGACTGAACTATAAATCAGCTGCGCTTGTGAAATGTCCATGACATTGGCCTTCACCCCTGGGCCCTATAGAAATCAAAGCGGCAGTAAAACTAAAGTACCGTACATGCTGTCTGCTGGAATGTCACGGCTCACACACGCACTTGCGCACAGCCACACACGTTCTGTTGTCATAGCATTACAGTGCTGTACACAAAACTACTACACAGGCCTCGAGAATCACTTAAAGATTAGCACTTCTCATACACAGTGATGCAGTGTTAAGACAATTTCACATATCACAGCACCCGCATCATATGACAAGTTGGCATTAACAAAACTAACGACATCATGCTTAGGAAGTTCTGGTGTTCAAACCTAACATCATTTTTTTAATTGCACTGTTTGATTCTTTAGTTTCTCTTAGAATTACACCAAAGGGAATCTTACACTGTATTATACAGGCTAACATTTCCAATGGTGAATGGTAAATATACTGTTTAGTTAGCTTTTATGTAGTGATGACAGCAATATACAGCAAAAATACAGAATCAGGATATCTGAAGACATTTATCATATTTCATGTAACACAATATTTAGTTGGAACAGACAAAAGGCACTAGCAAAACAATACTGCCACGTTTATAATGAAAAGACTGTGAAAAACGGCATAATGGAAGTCCAGTCAGCTACTTCTTACTATACATTTACGGCATTTGGCTGACGCTCTTATCCAGAGCGACTTACAATTTGATCATTTTACTCAGGGAGGCGCCAAGGCGGTGTTAGGAGTCTTGCCCAAGGACTCTTATTGGTATAGTGTAGGGTGTTTACCCAGGTGGGGATTGAACCCCAGTCTACAGTGTAGAAGGCAGAGGTGTTACCCACTACACTAACCAACCACTATACATAGTATGACGGCACTTGTTCTTTTCCAGAACACATTGAATCAGCATATTTAAAATGAGATTCAAACAGTAGAAGCTATCATACTGAAACAACTCATACCCTCTTCTAACCCGCAAGATAAAATACACAGACAACTAATTTCAAGTGTAAACGTGTGATATTTCAGGACAGATTTGTTACAGGATTTGATCAGATTCATTCTGTTTATTATTTTTTTACACGCCAGCATTTTCTACAGGTATCAGATTTTATATCAGTACTATCTCTACTATCTTCTTATAAAGTGTATGCAATGACTATACACTAGCTTTGGTTTATAGGCTTTTGTAGGCTAACTGATCTAAAGGCCTATTCACGCCTGATATTTTATGAACAGAAAAAAAACCCATCAAATTTCCAAAGCCAGCACATTAGTGCCGTCTTTAACACAGAGTCTGAAAGTGATGGACGGCTGCACTGCATACAGTTTTAAACTAGAAGCAGCACAATACTCTCAGTTAAACGAATAGGTTAAAAATTGGGCGGATCAATCAGATCTCAGTTATCACATCTGTCCAAAAAAATGATGAGGGCAGCAGAGCAGCACATCTTGTTTGCTAACATGACAAGCTGACTGTAAAAATGCAGAGGTTAAAGAAATTTTATGGCGGACTGTAGTTAAAGGGCTTGAGAATGACAGCATGTACAACACAGCGACTACATATAGCCGTTTATTTGTATATTTTGGTAGAATGTTTGTACCCAGTATGTGCACCTTTTACTTGCCCAGCCTAAAAGAAAAACGATAAGTTTAGTGTCACTACTACTTTCCTTGCATTTCATATTCCTCCTGCATTGTCAAAGCAGTAAAAAAGTACGAAAATGTTTTTCTTTCCTCCCAAAAATGCGAACAGTCCTTAACTCTGTCACTCATAATTGTTCTTTGTTCTAAAAAGAACCAACGATACTCAACACATGGCGAATTGTGACTCTGTAATCATGGTGTAATACTGTTATGCTGCCCACTGCTCTTCTATACTTAGCATACAGCTCTTCACTTTCATGCAAAAACACATAAACATCACTCATAATTGTAAGGAAGGAGGAAAAAAATACTTTTAATGTCTCTGTAAATCTGTTAGCAGAGCGCCGAGTAACAAAATGCTTCTTCCTTTAACACAATAGCGAACTTTCAAACGTTTACTACAGGTACTAAGTCTTTTGGCTAGTTATTGTGAAACACATTACTACCTCTTAAAAATGAATGCAGGCATTGAATGCCTGAGTACAGAGTAGACTAGGCAGCTGGAAGGTTTGGCAGGGAAAGGCTTTGCACTTAAACCCCTAATGTCCCTCTGGTGGTGTATAACGTCTGCAGTGGACTTTACAGGAATGGCCTGTAAAGAGTGACATGGCTGTTAAAATAAATCAAGTTCCCATCTCTCTCTTTACCTCCCTCTGCTTCTCTCTCATTTGACTCCTCACCTGAAACAAGAGCAACCTGGTGTAGCTTATCAGATTTAGCCTGCACTAACCTCCCAGGAGCAGTTCTCCAGTCATTAAAGCTCAGCTGTGGTGTGTTTTGTTGTGTGTGTGTTTGTGTGTCGTGGGCGGTCCAGGGGTTTGCTGTGCCCTCTTTCAGCTAAAGAGACAATCTTGCAGTTTCTTGCCTTTTTTCAGTCTAACATGATGTCTGTCCACACCATCCGTCCTCCACGGACCTCCAGATGAGTGGACATATAATAAATCACTTCACCCCCAAGCCTTTTCCATCCCTTCAGTGACCACTAATTCAGTCTCACACAGACACAGACACACACACACAGGCATACACCCCTGACCCCTCAGTGATGCTTTTTTTTTGGCTGAAGTCACTTAAATAGAAGGATCGCGGTGGGAGACATAATGCGTTAAAGTAATAAGATGGTCCCAGGCAGGTCACGGCCCGAACGCTCTCCATGCTCTGCTGCTCGGGGCTCTGGGCTGCCTCTCTAAGTTAATGGCCTGCGGTCAGTGCGCCGGAAGGGCCATAAAGCCCCATGCACTACACCCTCTCTTCGCTCTCTACAGCTACCGAGCCCATGACTCCCATCCAGATAACAGCACAGCCACTAAGCTGCACACAATTTCCACTGCGGATTCCTTACTGCACACATCTGTAAATCACTTAGCATTTATCGGATGCCTCGATGGGCTAGCGTCCACTCACTCCCGGGTTGACTCCCATTCTGTAGATCAACATAGCAAGTACCTCAACTCACAATTACAACAGAGTTAATGTCACTTTGTGCTGCTTACAGCTAATAAAATTAGGTAATAATAACACAATTCTGCACAAAACCAGTGCAGTTGCTAGTAATTTATTCAAGGACTCTTAGCAGTAAAATGAGAACAGTATTATTTTATGTAGGGCTGGGTAATATGACAAAACGCTATCATTATAAATTATCTCACTTTTCTGAGTATACCGTTCAGTTTTAAAAATAAAGGAGCCAACAGGGTTCAATGCCACTGAAGAATTCTTTTCGAATTCCCTAAAACTTTCAGCGGATGCTTCTCTGGTTCTCTTTATTTTTGTAAATGAGATGTGTGAACATAAAGAGCGTTTTTAAAGGTAAAAGAAATGTCACATAAGGTCATCGTCTGTCAAGACTCTTCAGACGTCTTCAGGCTCATAAATCAAACGGTTTCTTAGGTGGCAACGTTGCTTTTTCTAAGGTTCGTTCAAAGACATTTGAGACACCCTTGGTAAGAGCGTAGGTATCTTTTCTTAAGAGCTCAGGTATCTAGACCATGTTGATGTCACCTGATATCACTTGAGGTGTGATAATTACGTAAGTAGCTGAAAAAAGACGACCTGTTGTACGTCTATGCTTGAACTATTTCCCAAATGGGCCACGACGTTTTATGAAAATATCAAGATCAGCGTTGCTACCGTAAGTAGATTGAGGGTTAAATTATTCAGGCTTGATTAGATTTCTAGATCAGACAAGACAAAGAAAAAAAATAGCTGATGGAAATCTCTATGTTTTTCATACTGGAAGAGTAAAAGTTAATGTAAACTAAGAGGTTACAATGCTTTAAGACTAAAGAGAAACATTGATTTTTCAACTGACTCTGATTTTTGGTGTCATCACAATCTGATATGCCATGTTCACAAACCTCATATAAATATTCAGAAACGTTTTGTGCATCATGAAAATGTCTTCTAGTATCGTGAAGTTATATTTTTGCCATGCCGCCCATCCTTAATTTGATGTCATGTGACATTACACAGTTATTTGTCCTCCGCTTTCCTGTAGCCTACAGAATGAGAGATTCTGCTTCAAGATTCAAGCTGTGGGGTGCCTGAGATGCATAAAAAAAAAAGAAGAGAGTCAAGCTAAGATGATCAATATAGAAACAGCATTAAACTGAATTGATTGCTTACAGAATGACAGAAACCCATATGTGAGTGTCAGCGTGGGTGGAGGGAAAAAGAGAGAGAGAGAGAGAGAGAGAGAGAGAGAGAGAGAGAGAGAGAGAGAGAGAGAGAGAGAGAGAGAGAGAGAGAGAGGCAGAAAGGGAGCGTGTCCGTTAATGGGTGACAGTGAGGGGGCTAATGAGGCCATGTAGGGGAGGTGTCAGAGGCGCATGACGATGGAACAGTGGGGTGTAGCTAACGCTCCTCCATTTACAATGATTACATGTGAACCGCTGTCATCTGACATAAGCACCCCCAGGATATAGAATTAAACGCCATTGTTTATGCTTCACATTTCGCTTACCATTTCATGGCTTTCCCCTCTTTTTTCCGTTTGTTGTGTTTTTTCATTGCACATTTCGCTCGCTTCGTTTCTCTCTCCCGTCAGCTTTCATTAGCGGTGCATTAACAACTTAACTCAAATTAGTGAGCTTTTCAGCTCACAAACATGCCAAAATTCCTTTTATTTAGTTCGATACACAAGCACACATAAGCGCTATGATAAGAGAACAATATGCTGTACTGCCCCAACCTTGTTTTTCGGGTTCTTTAGCCAGAACACACGTGCACACACATACAGAGGTGTTACCTGCTAGTAACTACTTCAATTTACAGTCAGCCTGTGTTTTCATTCATTAACCATGTAAAGAAAGTCACTCAGAATAGTTTAATGTGAAACGAGTCATTCTACAATTCAGAATTGTCCACAGTAGTGGTGATAGGAACCAAACGTCTGAAAAACGTAAGCCTACTCAAGCTCCTTCACCAAACGTTTTATATTAAACGGCCTGACGTCACAACAGATTTGACTTAAGGCTTTTGCCTAAAATATATTTTTAGACTAGAGAGGTATATGAAGAATTACACACACACACACACACACACACACACACACACACACAGTACTGTGTGAAAGTTTTAGCTATGTAAGGAAAGTTTTAAACGACTGACCTCAGCAGTGAGTTCACAATATACATTAGAATAAAGTCGTATTCATAATTCAAATAAACATCAAAACAATAAACAGGAACAAGAATTTTTTGGGTCCATATTTTTCCTGGACACCTTCACAGCCGCCACAGAGACTCGTTAATATCATCAATTACATCATGAGCTCAATTTACTGAGCACTGATTGGTCAAACCAGGAGCTGCTTTATAACTACATATAATACTGGACTTCCTCGAGGAGAGGCTTGGAGATGGGTAAACAAACACACCAATATCCAGAAAAGCACTGTTTATTATATATATATATATATATATATATATATATATATATATATTAACACTTTTCTCAGCAAATAAACACAAACTACACAAATAAACAGCTTTTGAAAATGTGTTTTGGGTGCCTAAGACTTTTGCACAGTACTGTATATACAATGTTATGCAAATTAACAATATTATGTAATATTATGCAAAGGTTTGCATCTTACTTTTGCACAGGCCACATAGTCATCGTCAAAGTGTTGGATGTGGGACAAATGGGCAGGCCACAGAAGGGATACTGTGATGCCACACAGAGAAATGTTTAAATGATGGTTACGTGAGGAATGTGTCACAACACCCGGTGCATCGCACCCTGCTGAGTACGGGGCTCTGTAGCCACAGACCGGTCAGATCTGAAATTAGCCCGTCCACTGTTGAAAGTGATACTCCGGTAATGGCAATGTTCTGTTGGGAAACCCTGAGTCTGGGCATTCATGTGGATGTCAATTTGACACTACCTAAACATCAACCAGTGCAAACAAGGCCTTTTCATGGCAGAAGTCTCCTTCCATTACATTTCAGTCAAAGTTAAGTATACTTCCATTTCGGTCAGTCAGAAGGGCGGACGGACGGATGGACGGACGGAACTTTATTGATCCTGGAGGGAAATTGCGGCGTTTCAGTAGCAAGACATATATTACAAATAAAATGAAATATACTATGCAGAAAAATATGAAATAGGAATAAATCTAGACATAAGTAAAAGAGAAATAAAATAAAGTATCAAAGTATATCTATTTACATAATTACATGGCGTATGAGACAGATTCGCTGTCTCTCAGAGTTTGCATTGTAGATAAAGTGACCCATGGTGCCCATCAACAGCACTATTAAGAAATTCAATTCAGTATGTTTCTCTGCGTGAGGAATGTAAGCTACCTTTCAGTTCCCTTTTGTCCTTTCACAAATAATTAAAATTCAGTTCTGCTCTGTTGCTTCAGCACACCACTCACTTTGGAGATTTAACGGTTTACTTTGGTAAATAAAGGATCCCAAAAAGAGAACAGCACCCAACAAGTTCAAATTCCTATGCTGATAGATGTACTGAGCATCCAGCTCCATCGGTCTCTGTGTTGTTTTGTTTTTTTTTTATTCTTCTTTGGATTCTGATACAATATTTGTTTATTATTTGTATTCCCATCTGTGTCATTATTTCAGTGACATTTTAAAGCTACTGTATATATATATATATATATATATATATATATATATATATATATATACACCCTTCCCACTCCTAACATAAACATACAAACACATTCTCCGACAAATCTCCACTAGTACTGCAAGCAACGTGCTAAAGCTATCATCAGTATCTCCAAAACAAGCAAGAGCAGCAGTGGCTTTACTGTGAGAAGAGGTGAATTTAGCCCCATAAAACCTTTACTAATAGAGTTTACTCTCATTCAAAGTCCCAAAACAATCCAATTGTCGGTGGGGTCTGTGACAAGCTCCACAGCCATGGCTGAATGAAGAGCAACAGTAATGTTCTAATGCAGGCTGGTGCAGTCCAGTCCCTCCGGAGGGCCCTGGCTCTAATAACAGCCCTAATATTACAGAGCAGCCACTAGTGACAAAGACCATTTAGATTACCTACATACATTCTCTTTTCTGGCTTTCCAACTCTAAATGAACACAGAGGAGCCCAACAGCGTGTTCAGGAACTACAGGTCGAGGCTGTGAAATGAGGAGGGGAAATATTTTCTGAAAGATTGGGAGTCAAGTCGCTCTAAATCAAAATGCACAAAATATCTTTGTGTCACATATTTTGATCATTTCTGTCACATTTCGTATGCTGCATCTCAGGCCGGAGTAGGATTTTTGCTGTTCGATTGCCATATTCTACAACTGCCATCTGACTGATTTCGCCCTTAAATCACAGAGTCTTAATTGTTGATCTTGATTGAACATGATCAGGGAGCATCGACATGTCGTCTGTGGATTAAGTGACTCTGTCAGCTTTTAGCCAAAAGAAAGTGATACATCCATGCAGTCACACATCCACTGACCCGCCTCTATCTCTCCTCCTTCATGCACGCAGTCAGCACAGCTCCCCGTAAATCAGTCATTGATCTGAAATAAACAAGCAATGAGCTCTGTAATTTGAATGCTCTCATCCAGCAAAAGCTCTGTCTGCCTCTTACACACGCATGTACCAAACTCTTACATACAAATGATAACTGATCACGCATTTGGGGCCCACTGTGAAGGTTCTGTGTCCAATACTGATTTTAAAGGAACAACCAATTTGAATAATATCCTTTGACTTCAGTACGGTTAGTGATGTCATCTGTCAATTGTCAATTATGGTTGTAAGTTCTCACATTTCTTCAACTCAAACAGCATAAACTCAAAAACTGAACAGAGTCAGAAGAAAAGGTACTGGACAGGCACATTTATGTCTCCCAAAGTACAGACAATGTAAACAAACCCTCCAAGGAAGAAAATGATCGTGTGCCTTAAATGACAGCTGAAGATACTATACGTTCAATAAATAATATAATATATATATATATATATATATATATATATATAATAATATAATAATAAAATAAACGTGAAATAAAAAAAGCCTGGAAAGAGTCTGTGGAGTCAATGTTAATGTAAAAAACACTTGCAATGGAATATCACGTTCCCTGACTGAAGGGTACTGAAGATGTTGCCTTCAGGTGCCATTTACTACCTTTTGTTCTGAGAGTGCAGCACAGAGGGCTGAGTATTCTGAAATTCTTAAGAGTTTTGTTGGTTTCTATTAATTCATTCTTATTTTTCTTACTTTCCATCAGTTCGTTTCACAGAATGTTTTCTGTGTGCATATGTGTGCATAATGTTACCTTCATGCTAAATGCTAGATTTTACAGATACATTTCACATCACAAGCTTTTATCTTAACCATGACACTGTTTTACCAATGCCTGTCAGCTTAGCAGCCTCTCTAAGGTTCTGTGGAAGTAAGACATTTTCTACACTTATGCGTACTCTCACCAGTCACTTTATTAGGTACCCCTTGCTAGTAACGCTAGTTGGACCCCCTTTTGCCTTCAGAACTGCCTTAATTCTTCATGGCAGACTTTCAACAAGGTGTTGGAAACGTTCCTCAGAGATTCTGGTTGGTTATTTGAGTTCCTGCTGTCTTTCTATCATCTGGAACCAGTCTGCCCATTCTCCTCTGACCTCTCACATCAACAAGGCATTTTCATCCACACAACTGACCGCTCACTGGATATTTCCTCTTTTTCGGACCGTTCTCTGTAAACCCTAGAGATGGTTGAGTGTGAAAATCCCAGCAGATCAGCAGTTTCTGAAATACTCAGACCAGCCCGTCTGGCACCAACAACCACGCCACGTTCAAAGTCCCTTAAATCCCCTTTCTTCCCCGTTCTGATGCTCGGTCTGCACTTCAGCAAGTTGTCTTGACCACCTCTACACGCCTCAATGCAGTGAGCTGCGGCCGTGTGATTGGCTGACTAGCTTTTTGTGTCAACAAGCAACTGAACAGATGTACCTAATAAAGTGGCCGGTGAGGGTACATTCTAAAATATTCCTAAATATTAGTCCTTTAGTGGCACGATTTTTGCCAATAACAATAAATTGGACTACTCATCAATATATCTGTCAGGCTTTACTTTGGAACAGATTTTCCCTATCATTTAAAAACACTCATAAAAAAACAGAATAAATGAAAATAAATACCTTCTTTCTTACATCAGCCAAAATCACACATGGTATCAACGTAAGTACCATCCCTGATGTGCAGCTGAGTTAATAAGGTGGTCTTACAAACATCCTTTTCAGCAACTCACTTGTAACAGTCAAACCAGTCTGTACATAGTTTGTAATCCTCAAAAGTACAACTACATTTTATCTGGCCAATATATATCGATATCAACCAATAGCTCAAAACCGTTTAAACCTTTTAGATCTTGGTAATATCATTTGCTCATGTGCACAACACTTTTTCAGCACTTTCTGTTTATCAGTTCTTCCTTCTTCTTTCTGTTTTCCTCTGCCTCAGTCCCATTCCACATAAAAACACTTCCATCTTCACCAGAATGGCCATTATCACCTCCTCAACTCTAACTCTCTCTTTCTCTCCTCTCTTTCCATGAGAGATATCCTTGAGCTTCACCTCCATCTCTTTGCTGGGTCAGGCAGCCGATGCAGCTGATAGTGAGCTATAGTTAAGGTCCAGATCTGCTATCTTGGCCTTGAATGATGGAGGAAAGCATGCAGGGAGGTGTTTATTGTCACCCAGATGGTCCACAATGCGGACGCTTTCCACGAGACGCTCCCCCACCTCAATATAATTCATGGGGTGGCGCCATTGTGTGGGTGACTGATAAGGCCTTCACTTTGGACCGCTTTGGTCACTTGTCTCAAGGAGACTCCAAAGAAACTTCACTCTGTACAAATGGTGGCAGAAAAGTGCTCCCTCTCTGTTTCTCTCGTGCTCCCTCAGGAGCAGGACGCTTACTGCTTAAACCTGCAGCAAGATCATAGGCCAGCTGAAGCCCATTTATAATCACTGGGTTCAAGCCTTGTCATCTTGGTTTCTCTCTCTGAATGGAACGTTAGAAGATTGACTTTAGGTGCATTTGTTCTACAATAAAACCGCCTTTTGAAAGTACGAGCACTGATCAATTTAACCTTAGCAAGTCAACTACTTTAACTACTGGTGACACGTTCCTACGGTAACCAAAAGTGGCCTATTTACTATAAAAACTTTGATATACTTAGTACACTTTGTGATAGCTTAGCATCTGTCCTTATGATAGCACTGCTTTCCTCTGCTTTGATTTTCATGCCTGCTCTCTTCATTGATCCTCAGCGTGACAAATTCATATGTAATATCCATATTTTTCCATCTCAGTAAATGTCTAACAAAAACTTGACAAATGGACTCAGGAGTTTATTGAGTAAATAATGAAAAGATCATTTGGTAGACGGAATGTCATGAGCCCTCACTGAGGACACGCACATTAAGTTCATTGATGTTAAATGCGACGGGAACTGTTTCTCCTTTAACCCTCACAGTTATTTTGTTGAAAACCCCTTTTCATATAAGCTATCATAAAACATTAGAACATTGTTTGTAATAAGAGTAAAGGACTGATAAACGTTCCAAACACCATTTAGTTTCTGTACATTTTGCTCCCGAATGATGAGATTATATAGTAATTGAAATGCAAAATAATGCTGCATTCACAATACAGTGGTGTTACATGAAAACTATAATAATAACTACTATTAAACCTATCAAGGCAGCTTAACTACCACACTTGATAAAGCTTGCTGGTTTGCATGGGGTTGCCAGTCTTAACATGTTTGTTCAATGCGTAACAGTGTTAGGTTGCATATTTCAATGTTTATCAAGCAGACTGAGGAGACATTTGAGGGGGAAATGTATGTACGGCAAATCAGAGCAGGTACGGAACATTTTTGTGTACAAGCAGTGAAACACCATTAATGTTTTTTCTTCCCAGAGACACAACCTGCTTAGATCCACAGTTCCTAATACGGCTATGGCTACAAACTGATGGCAGAAGTCAGTGAGATCTATTATTTAGGGATTTTAGCAAAAGTCGCCACTGTATCTTTTGATGCTGGCACAGTTATCTGTAATGGGTCACTCTATCTTGGCCTGGAACACAAAAAAATACATTACTGCTCTGAAAGGGCTTAAAAGTAGCACAGAGATTTGTAGTTTATATGCATCACGATCCTGTGTCTATAGTAATCAATAATGAGTCTAATCATACCAAAACAACAAAGATGACTGCTAATCTGCAGCGTTCTATTATAGCTAGAATGTCATAGTGAACTGGTCATTCAATATAACAAGGCTTTGCTGAAAAACTGGCCTTAGTTTGGATGACTGGATTGCTGCCTATCGAAGCAGCATCTTTATTCGGACGGAAAATGAATCCTCAAGGAACATGGCCAAGGCTCTTTATTGTGTATGCAGTGTGTGGCCAGGTTCAAATTGGCAATCAATTATCCAATTAAGACTGACAGAAATGCACATCAGGAATTCCAACCCATCCGTCCAGGCCCACGATTGGAACACGATTAGAGGGACTTAATTAAACCCTAGGTACAGGGTGTTTAAACATCGTTTGTGTGGCGTCAGTGGGGTTTGGAAATATAAAGCTGCTCATATCAGATTCTCCACACATTCTCACGCCTGAGGAAGCAGCTTCCAGTTAGAGGTGAAATCTACAGCTGTGGAAACACAAGGTACATCTGAAGAAAAACAAAAAAACTTAAGGATGCAGCATCTGTTTTACGGTGCATCTACAGAGTGACATACATCTTCACAAATCGTACTTATGTTTTATCTTACAGTCAAACTCAGAAATGATCTGTGATTAAAGAAGCAAAAGGTGATCTGTGTGAAACTTACGTTTTATTCATGTTTGCTATGGTTAAGTCAATGAACTCAAATTATGAGGGTGAAGAAAAAAAGAATTTTTAATACCATCACAGGGAACATCATGGATGCTGAGGCGACACAATTTGCTTTGGAAGCCACCCCAAGCTGTTCAAAAAAAGACCTGAATAATTCAAGATCATCACCCATTATACCACCTCACATATCCACTTCATGTGGGATATGTAGAATATAATGTGTTGTGACTTTTCAAAATTCTGAATGTACCTTTTCCCCTTTTTCTCCCTTCAGCGCCGTCACCTTACCTCCACTGCGTCCCTAGGCACACGTTTGGTGCCCTTATTGATTTCTAAGGCGAGTCTTCCCTTCTTCCCCTATGTCACTGCGTACAGAGTGAGAGGCACTGCATTTTAATTTTGGGTTTGTGAATTAATCATTTCCCTGGATAGCAGAGCTTGGCTCGGCCCCTTCAGGAGAACACCTTATCACAGCAAATAGGATTCAAAGGGAGAGGAGTGGTGTAATCCATAGCTAATTGGATGAAATGGCTGCTCTCCCTCTCCCTTCCTAGCTCTCTCTGGCTGGGCTTCTGTTCAGTTGTCTCCACAGGGACCAGAAAGCCACTGAAGAGGTTATTACTGTGTGTCTTAGGGGAGCATTAATACCTTACCCCTTGTTCAGACATGCAAATAATCTAATTCAAGGTCTAGCTAATTAACAACCCTGTTCCAGCCTGGATAAAGAGGTACAATAATAAGCCCGGGACGGGCTTTAGTAGAGAAAAACACACTGCATACACCTGTGCTGGAAAGAAACAAGAAAAAGCAATGGAACACAGGATTTAAGGAGCACCCTAAGCTAATATGCACTAATAGTTGCTATAATTACACAAAATAATAAGTACTATCAGCTCAGCTTCATGGATCTCCATTATTCTGAAAAATGAAAGGTCCTAAGGACACGTGGCATTCAGAGGGAAGAAACATTAGCGTGAGTTATGCATTATTTTCATGAATCCCTGAATTCAGGTTAGTAACATTGAGCCAACCTGATTATTTTCTGCTCAATGTCTGCCTAACTTGCTTTATGACAGTTTGTTTTCCTGTGATCGGCTAGACCAGTTAGCTCTACTTCAGCCTGTTTGAAAGCAGTGAGCGCATGTTTTTAGGCATCTCCGCGCTTCTTTTCCAGGGCTCAAAGGTTAATTTAGTCTTGGCAAGGTCACTTTGAACATGGCTTACAAACTGCAATGCACAAACCTCAGCGGAGTTTTATGGCTTGGCCCAGAACAGACACGCCGGAAGTATAACCTTCAGCACTCGTTTCTTCATGACGTCTTGCCAATTTCCCAGCCATGCATACAGTATGTATGAAATTGTGATTTACTACATCAATTTACATCTGCCAATATCCAATGGCCTGGCCTTAAATACTCTTTGTTTCCGGTCTAAGGAGTGAGTAAAGTGTTTTCCGTCCCAAACGCCCCAGTTGGAAATGCACATTAGGCAGTGTGTACTGTAGTCGCATTTGTGAGTCGCACTCGATAAACATCAACGTGACTATTGACCTTTGAAGATCTGCAAAGTGGCCACTGCCATTGCATTTTGTTAAAGCATAATGTGCAAGAAGTGCAATGTTTGAATATACCAAATAATTGCTTTTCTTTTCTGATATATTAAATTATCCATGCAAATGGGCATACTTTTCTCTTAATGCGTAATACATGTTTGACATTTGGATCAAAGAGTAAACAAAAGCCTTTTTTTTTCTTAGATTTAAGCTGCATGCTATGCTGCCACCAGTTTAAGTCTGAAGGTTGTGTTTCTTATCTTCCTTTTTCATCTACTTGAACATTCAATGCATTTTAAGGCCTACAGCATCCATGCAGAGCCACACATACTAATCCAATTACAGTATACAGAACGCCACATGCAGTACATTAAACAAAGGATCACTTTTCATATTTAATTACTGCTAGCCTTCGTAAAAACAATGCCAATGCAACAGTCTATAACATATGGGATACGATCTCCTGTTCACAGGTACTCAAAGCTTGTCGGTCAGGTGTGTGCGTGCCTGCATGCATGTTTACTGAGTGTATCTGTATAAGTGGGGGTGTGCGTACATGGTGCTGGAGGTCTAGAAAATGAGTGCAGAATGCAAATTACAAACACAGAAGAGTGTTCAATTGCTCATCCCACCATCCATGAGCACGTTAAAAGAGTAAACTGCACATGGCTTCGACACGGAAAGCATTAAAAGGTTCATTTAAGTAGCACTTCCAGCTATGTTCCGTATCAAACCTACTTCAATGCCTTCAATATCTCCACTATCAGCAAAGCAAATTCTAAAGCCCAGCAGAGGGTTAAGGCATGGCTTCAAATGAAGGAGTGGGAGATGCTGAGTTCTTACCCTTTCTCCCCATCAATCTCCCATTTCAGCCATTCTGCTTTGCATTTTGCCTCAACAAAACTCATTATATACCAAGAGGCGAAGAGGGTGCATGCACAAAGTCCTTAATGATGGTCCAACATAAAATATGGTATACCAAGTCTTAGGGTTCAATCACTCTTTTTAATAGCCTCATAGCAGCCCGAAAATAAAGTATTCATGAAGATTGAGGAAGATGATCCAATGAACTTCAATTTAATTGGCGCAAATTAAAACAATCCATCTTTCCGCAGCTGTCCATCTATCTGCCGGCTCCACTTCACCGCTCATCCTGCACCTTGATTACAATTATCTTTTAATGGCAAAACTTGTCAGCCATTTTTCCCCTGTCTCTGATTTACACCGAACCAGCACAATACAGATTTACTGATATAATTCATGTTTTAGTGCTCATTTCTGACTGCAATGTCTCCTCAGCACTTCACTTTACATCTTCATAGTGCCATAGCCTAGACTTTGACATGAAAAGCATCCTGGACGCACTCCTTTTTTTCCTCTCTAAATGGAGACCTGGTGATATATGCACGGTTGTGCCCTAGTCCCTGCAGAATAAGGCCTTGGCAACAGATGAGCAAATAAAGTGCACATGCAGACACTATTTTCTGCAGTGTCCAATAATGGCTGCAGGCAATTAGAGAGAGAGATGACATTTTGACTTTTAATTCAGGACAAAGCAATCTCTCTCTTTTCCCACTTATGTCTCTTTCAGTTTCCCCTGACACAGCTCTGAAGTGCTGAGATAGGAACTACAGTGAGCTACACTCTTTATTTTATCATAAAGTGGCATACTGCCCAATGCACCATCTACTATATACAGCACTGTCACTTCTGCAAGAGTAAAATGTCCATTTGCGGTGATGCGAGATATGGAGATGAAAAAGAAACGCTGCTCCGGGAGCTGAGACAAATCGGCAAAGGCTAAGATTCTGATTACTCTCCGAAAAAAAAAGCAAATGAATAAAATGCATAAAAGTGGACAGAGAGAGAGAGGGATCACAATAGTATGAGATAAGAAGATTTGGAGCTAAATAAAGCAATAAACAAACATTAGGCATCTGCAGCTTCAATGAAGCAGCTATCAAATGATCAGATACCTCCTGGCACACTCCATAACTCGCATTTGTTTTGAACGAGAAGGTGTTATTGAGCTGTGGAATGATAACCTATCCTTGCAGCTCTCATCACACCTCGCGTCGGAGATATTGATGCTTGTTTTACGATTAGCTCTAGAGCATCATCTACGCTAAAGCACCAACAGTAGGCCCATATTGCCTCAGCTCAGCAAGCAGCGATAAAAGGCATCAACCCAAACGGGAATGCAATGCGCGAGATCATGCGCATCGTTCAATGAGCCATGCATGGCCAATTATTGCTGCCTGCCGATGAGGAAACACTGGACAAACTAGGGAGCATGTGCTGCTGCATCTTATTCTACAATTGAGATGAATACATTTTTTATCTCTCTGTGTGAGCCCTTAATAATCCACGGAGACTAACCGGAAAAGGAGACAATTATTTTTAAGAGATGGAGTTTTGGGCTCATGTCACACAGAGTTTGAAATGGCAATGCAATGCAATGCAATGAGTTTACTAAGTTTACTAATTGCCTAAAAGTTCCCTAAAGAGATTTACATAATTTCATTAAATTGCATAAAGGCCAAAAGCAAAATCTTTATGCAAACGGTCACAAATTCTTTATTATTCTTTATTATTAACCTTTAGCCTTCAGTAAATCATCATTTGTCTTAGATCTGATTTGTACAGGAAATGCTAAACTTCTGATATCAGATTTGTTTCTTCTAAGTAAAAATGAACTTTCAAAACAACACACTTCAATGATTCAGTGATCATGCTTTAAAAAGGCAGAATAAGTATATTAATTGAACAATATTAAACCACGCGTAGCCTTTTAACAATTCCAAAATGCTTCAATGGAAATAGATAAACTATAAAGCCAGTCAATGTCAATGTGAATCAGAAACCATGATGCATTGTCTTTCCGTATCATGCATGCATTTCCAAGCTACATGTGTTAGTAGGGAGGTGAGGTGATATGGATATCTGGTATGAAGTTATGATGAACTAGCTATATATATATTTTGTTTAATTCAACATTTCCATATATTCAAATGAACTGTTACAGCTAAAGACCTGTCCTGTTGAAATGTATTGTAATTTAAGGCGCAGGTTTTGTGGCTTTAAGAAAGACAATGCTCCCAAGTGCTAAAAGGAGAAAACCTACATGAGAAATTAATACCTGATTATTCAAATGATTCAGACCTGCCTTATTAGTCAGTATCATTCGCTCTCACCCACTGGAGCACAGTGACATGATCTAAACTCGGAAATCTTTTGTGAGTCGGTTAAAATCCACTACACTTTGATTGAACGTTAAAGGAAAACAAGAATGTGGCTATGATGACTGCTTAACATAACCAGGGACATGAACTACCAAAGCTGAGCACTTCATTAATACATATTATTATAATGCAAACTGCATAGTCTGCAAATTTATCAATCATCCAAAAAAAAAAAGACTTCTAGGTCATTTTAATTCTAAGTTTAGTCAGGTGACTGTGACACCTCTAATATGTTCAACATTTTACAACATAGAATGCTTCACATCATTATACCAAAGTTTGGACATATACAGGTCAGGTCACCGACTTTGTCCCTGTGTGGTAAGATTAAAGAATAAAGCCACTGGAAGTCTCCTTAGTCCTGCCCTGTGAGTGATTATGACCCCCACACACTGACCTGCCACCTTGCACCGTGCTATCCTAATGATCTTTTTTTAAAGGCTGCATGGGGGCTATGGGGAAATGGCTCGGCCATTTTCCACTTCTGCCCCAAATAAACTGGGATGTTCTCCATCCATCAGTGGACGAGTGCAGCATGCTGACCTGTCATAAATTCCCCTTGCAGAAAAAGGTGACAGGGCTCAAGCCAATCTTCATGAAAAAAAGCATCAGATCCGGCTTTTTTTTTTCCCTTCCAGCCCCCTGCAACACCTGCTCACCCTTTACCTTTTATACCATACACAGACTAGTCAGTCTCGCTCGCCCTCTCTTTCTCTCCATACCTTTCCTGTCTTCCCCCGAGTGTCTTAGTGTCTCCCATCTCTCT
Organism: Pygocentrus nattereri; assembly: GCF_015220715.1. Classification (NCBI taxonomy): domain Eukaryota; kingdom Metazoa; phylum Chordata; class Actinopteri; order Characiformes; family Serrasalmidae; genus Pygocentrus; species Pygocentrus nattereri. Next base: position 20,639,510 of record NC_051239.1, read on the forward strand.
CCTTTTTTCTTGCAACCCCCACACTATTCCTCTATTTTTCTCTCCTCCTATATCTCTCCCTCTCTCTCTCTCACTCTCTTTCTCTCCATGGGTAAGCAGGTAATCATGAGCTGTCACAGAAAGGTGACCCATTAATGTGATGGATACGGTGTGAAAAACAAATGGTGTGAAACGTGTGGATTGCTGTCCTTACTGCACCTTGGCCTTTTGTTCTGTCATATCAATATCCACACAGGGCCTCATTACACCACCGCACTACACAATGAGCGGCGCGCCAGGGTCAGGCGCCCAACGCCACGCTCCCACTCACCGCCTGCCACCAGTACCCGCACCTCAGGCTTCCTCCTTTCTGCCTTCTCTTCCTCCTTCTCCACCTCCCCTCAGGAGCGGCAGGTAAACAAGCAGCTCCAAACCCCCCCACCCCGGATTTTCAGCCACCCTCTTTTTATTTTGCAGTCCATTGTGTGTTTTTTGGAGAGGAGGAATCGCCAGGCACGGCCAGCCAGGGCTGTCTGCAGACAACGGCAGCAGTGTTGGTGATAAGCAGATGCAAAAGCTGGCTTTTGTTAATGGTCTCCGCTCCATTGTTTCTGGTTTTGTTGTCTGACTGAATTCTATTAAGCAGGAACAGAGGATGTTGGAGAAGAAGATATAGGGCTGGCATGGTGTTTACTGGAGTGAGGCAGAAGGGGGGTGAGAGAGAGAGAGAGAGAGAGAGAGAGAGAGAGAGAGAGAGAGAGAGAGAGGAGATCTAAGGATTTGTGTCGTCATGATTAGCATATTGGGATTTAGGGCAGACTGTAATATTTTATTGATCTGGCTTTAAAGTAGCCTACACTTTAACATCCCATAATTCAACTGTCCTACATGCATCTCCAGAATTGCTTATGTCAGAAAAATTTTATAACCACAAAAGAGAGTGTTACATAATCCTGTAACTACAGTGCCTTATAGCCAATGAACACTACCTTTAAACATCTGAACAGGGTGCATGTTTCAACCTTTTTTATTATATATTTAATCTATGGTAAAAAAACAATATAATAGAAGCTGTCAGCAACAGCGGTATAGTAGCATTAGCAGCCAAGCGTCAGTGTCTACTACATAGTATATTTTCCATACAGGTATAGGGGGGCTTGTGGGCTTTATCAATGCCAAGAGAGAACAAAACTTCTTTTTCGGTTTTGGTTTGGTTTTTGGTTTCTGCCTGATTAATTTAAAAAGTACCATGAAAGTTACTTCTGCGCCATTTAAAATGTATTTTGCTGTAATTTCAAAAAAGGTAGATAAATCAAAATAGCTACACCAGCATTCAGTAGGTTAGACTGAGTTGTCATATTAATAATTGCTGCTATTTTATTAAATTTTAATTTACATACTATGGACTGAAATACTATAAGCTAGACACCAGGAGGTATTGACATTTCATTCAATATTTCATCTCCAAACAGTAACTAAACGATTAAAAAAAGCAACTAAACGGAAAGAACTACATAATATGCTTTAATCTTTTTATTTCTTCTTATGGTATTGTGCTTTGTCAAGATTAGGAGGCTTTCACGCATCGTAGAAGCAAAGAGCCATGCTGCCTGCAGTTTTAACTCCTTTCAGGGTCTCCCATGGCAGAAACAGACAGAACCAACAAAATGATTGTCAAGATGATACTGAAAGATGGGATACCCAGGTCTGAAGGCATTCAACTTTTTTCTAAGGATTACAGCTTCTAAGGAGTACAGCTTCTGTATATGATGCGACTAGGTCAAAGGCCTCAGGACCTCTAGCTGTTGGAGAAAAGAGAATTCAAAGCTGTAAGAACAGAAATTACAGTTGAAACATTTAATTTTTGAAATCATGGCAAGCTGGAAGCAGTGAAGACGAAAATGGATCATCTACGCATCAACATTGTAAGGATCAGGGAGCCAAAATGGACAGGATTAGGACACTTTCAATCAGTGGAACACACCATCTATTACTCGGGTCACAAACAACAAAGGAATGGAGCGGCTTTCACTGTCAACAAGACTGGTTTTGGAAACAATGCCATGAATGAGTGACTGATGTCCACCCAACTTCCTGGACCTGCTCAATGACCAGCAGACTGGAGGAGATCAGTTTATATCCCAATACCAAAGAAAGGAGATAAGCAAGAGCATGCAAACTATGGCACAGTGTAAAATGTAAAATTATGGAATGTCCTCAGGAAAACAAATGCAAGAGCATCTCATTAACAGAGTTTCAGAGTGCTCTCATGTCTGTGTGTCCTTCAGGTTCTCTCCTTTCAGTCATAGTCAGATCTGCCGGAGTCATTAGCCACACTTTGGAAAGTCCACATTCCCTGTCTTACGTACAAACAAACAGAATAATACTAATTCCATCTCCCTGCCTTATTCCGAGTATACGACTGCCCACATGTCCGGCCGGACACTGAAGGACGACTGACTGTCGAGCCCTCCTGCTACTCATTTCAGACCAGCTGCCCACGCCCAGCTACCACCACCTGCCTTGGACTAGCTGCCTGGAAAACTACACTGAAGTTCTCATAGACTCCTAGCTATTACTACCACTAACACTACTGCTATTAATATTAGTAGTATAATCACTTGTAGGTAGTTTGACTAGAGGAGGACGGGTCCCCCCCTGGTGAGCCTTGGTTTCTCCCAAGGTTTCTTCCTCAGCTCTGAGGGAGGTTCTCCTTGCCACTGTCGCCCCCGGCTTGCTCACCTGGGGGTTTTACATTCTTGTTAAAACTTTGTCTTTACTGGAATTCTGTGAAGCTGCTTTGTGACAAAAAAGTGCTACAAATAAATTTGACTTGATTTGATTTGATGAGGAATTTCAACCCTGACCAAAAAGTGACAGTCAGGACAGAAAATGGACAAACAGAAAATGAGTTAGACAAGGCTCCATAACATTGCCCTACCTGTTTAACTGGCATGCAGAATATATAATGAGAGAAGCAGGACTGGAGGAAGAAAATTGAATATTTAGGATTGATGGAAGAAACATCAATAACCTTCAGTATGTGGATGATTTGACACTCATAGCAGACTTAAAGGTGGAAGACTTAAAGATTCCTCAATAAAGAGGGTTAAAGAACAGTGTGAAAGATTTCAGCTCAATCTGAAAAAGACTAAGGTCACGGCAACAAGAAAGACTGCTTTTTTCACTCACTGAGAAGATGTGGAAATGGTGGACAGATACTGCCTACAAGGGTCAATTATTAACAAAAAAGTATCCTGCACTCATGAAATATGACACAGGTTGGCACTCGGTAGAACGTGGATGAAGCTTGAAAAGATCTTCAAATGCAATGACTGTTCTCTGCAAACAAACATCAGAATTGTCCAAACTGTAGTCTTATCTGTGACTCTTAATGGATGTGAAAGCTGGACTATAAACAAATGAGACAGAAATATAGATGTCTCTGAACTTTGGTATTGGCAAAGACTTTTGAGATTTCTTTGGACGGCAAAGATCCTCAGGCAAATGCCACACCTTTCAGGCCAGATAACCAAAAAGTTGGTCTTATTTTGCTTCTTAGGCTTGATTTTTATACTAGTTCTGAGAAAAACATTAAAAAAAAGACCATTAAGCTTGGAAGAGATATAGGTAAAAGAGGAAGAGGATGACTAGCAATAAGATGGATTAATACAATCATAGGAATTATGAACAGGACATTCAGAAGCTTAAGTGCCCAAATAGAAGCCAGAGTGTTCTGGAGAAACCCCATCCATACCATTGCCAGGAGTCGGAAATGACATGACAGCACCTGAAAATAATGACTATTTATTCATAATAATTTCTTGATGTGTTATCTGAGATTTGATAACCACATTTCAAACAGGAGGCATTCTGGCTGTTTGTTTTGAATACCACTTTCCTGTTCATTACGGAATAATCTACAGGTCTGTTCATCATTATTTTCACATCAAATATTTCGGCAACTTTCGTTAATGAACACAGTGATCCCAAACGGTCCCAAAAAAAGTGCTAGTGTCAGGTTTCTTACGTAAGCATAGTGTACCAGTACCCATGAAGCACACATTCAAGCTAATTAATGCAAACTTTCATATCATCTATCGCTGCGACATGTTTGGAAAAATATACTGAATTTTATCACAATAAATTGTATATTTTTTGTGATATTTTTGTGATATTTTTTGTAATTACAAAGTCGAAACAAAAAATGTTTTAGGTAAACACGAGTCTTGGGGAACGGACTTTAGCAGGAACATTCCTGAAGCTCAGGGATATTCTCTACATCAATTAAAAAGAGCCACGTAAGAATAGCCTTCACCTGAGGCTCTCTGCAGGACAGGAGAGTTTCTACAGAGCTTGAGTCCAGCCCAAGGTCAAGGGGAACATGAAATGCACGTCTGTGTGTGTGTGTGTGTGTGTGTGTGTGAGAGAGAGAAAAAGAGCGAGAGAGAGAGAGAGTGAGATGGAAAGAGAGGAGCTGTTCCAGCCTGACTGCTGTGCTCTCTGCTGGCCATTACATTTCCTCAGTGGTGGATGGACCACCATTTATTAAAGGCCAGGGCTAATTTCATAGCCAGGACCTGTGAGCCTCAAACTAACTGCTAATCACCAATTATAGAATATTATGGATTAGAGAGTATTGATTTTGAGGGCTGAATGTAGGTGTCAGAGCTCCAGGGATAAAGAGGAGATGTGAGGGATATACTAGAGAATAACAGGACTGAGTGGAGAGCTTTCATAATCACTGAAAAGCCATAAGATAGCCGTCGAGCCGAGCACTATTATATATCAATACATTCTGAACATTCAGCAAAACATTACTCAGCAAAAAAGCATTTGATAGTGGATTTAGAAACAAATGCCTTGATGGCTTTTACCTAAGTCACACAGGCCTAGTGGGCCTCCCCAGAGGTCTGTAGAGGTGGCCTAGTGGACACTTCAGCTGAAAGGATAGAGACTCTATTAAGGCTGGTGCTTACAGGCCACAAACTAATCTAGTATGACAGTCCAGATGTGTCCTGTTATTTCTCATACCCATGATGAATGGACAGCAAGGGGCCCACATGCTGTCATGTCAGGCCAGACCCGAAACAGATTGAAAAGGAGCAGAAGGACCAAACTGATAACCTAAGATTCTTCCATTTACCTTATTTAAGGGAACGTGCACACAATCGCACACAGCAGAGGTGCTATATGTTAGTCTCTCATTTATTATTCACCTTTTCTACCATTTAAGTCACTCTATTGCTCTGTAGTAAAGATCCAGGCAAATCTGTGCTGAACTACTCATCATGATAACCTATCTATGCTCCATCCACAGTATGTCCTCTTAGATGATGTCACAAGGCAGGGCTAACTTTAACTTAATGAGAGATTGTAATACAGCTCTTTTTTTCCAAAATATGCAAGTTTAGCACATTATTAATTTGATATTATACTGATTTTGTATATGCAAGGTCACACTGTTAGAATGGACTGGGAATGGGTTCACTGTTGTATAGCTGAGGTAACATTAACATGATGTTATTGCTGTTTCCAAACTGCCAAGTTTCATTTAGGAACAACAGCTCAATAGCATAGCACTTAAAATCAGAAGCTCATTTTGCATATCTTGACAAAGGCCGAATAAACCTAGTAAATAAAAGTAAATTATTTGAAATTAATACTACACCCTAAGTACAGGTGTTTTGACAGGCACTCATTGTGCAATACAGATTCTCATTAAAGCCATGGTCTCACCAGACACAAGATTGGCAAAAGATTCTCTCTATTATGGTACCATTGACGAGCTAGTGTGCAAATCACACAAAGTGAAAACACAAACGAGAACATAATCATTCCAGATAATTACACAGTCCCGGCAGCATATCGCATATTGCACTAATGCGGAGCAAAAATATATAGATAACTGGAACGGTTGGTAGCAGCGGGTAAACAGCTGTGGTTATCCAAGGAGCTAACAATTTGCAAGCTTGCTAATTTGTCCAGTATAAACAGTAAAAAAAAAAAAAAGTAAACAAAATTATAAGAGATTTTCAAAATTATAATATACTCGCCAGAGGACAGAGTTTTTGATCGTAGAAAATAAGTGTGGGGCAGTGGGCAGACTTGTCTGCAGTTGTTAGGCAAGGGCAGTTATATATATATATATATCTGCCATGTGATGGACTGGCGACCTGTCCAGAGTGTATCCTGCCTTCCGCCCGATGACTGCTGGGATAGGCTGCAGCACCCCCCCGCGACCCTGACGGAGAAGCAGCTTAGAAAATGGATGGATGGATGGATGGATGGATGGATGGATGGATGGATTTATATATATATATATATATATATATATATATATATATATATAACAAGTACCACGAAAGCCGAAATAGCTCACTGCAGCGAATTCCATTAATGTAATTTCACTTGTGCAATTTCACTTGCAAGCAAATCGGGACTTAATCTGGATGGGATTTTTTCCAACGTTCTGTAAAACTTGTCCAAACCATACTATAAAAAAATGCATTTGTTGGTGGAGCATGGACAGGTCTATTATCATGAGTATAGATTCCACGGCTGTGACCAAAAAATATCCCAAATTTGTGTTTAAAAACACTGTCGTGCATGCTGGGAATTTTTCTGTTAGTGCCTGAGTTGTAATATGGAATTCCAGATAGATTTTGAGGGCACTATGAAATACCACAATGTACTTGTAATTTTAGTGCACACCATAGATCACTACATCAGATGGTTGTGCACCAGCGTGCATTGCGAGTCTCTTGTTACTAAGCAACGGACATAGGAACATTACATAGAGAGTGGCTGCTGAGCCCCTGAAAACAAAACTCATCAGACTCTCTGAAGAAACACTATAAACAAAAACAGCAGCTCTGTACAATAAAAAACTGCAGTCTTGAACCAAAAGTGAAATGTGTAACTAAGTGTACATTGGCCCCTGCACTTCTACACACATTACACCCATGTCTACAGCTACAAATACAAAGCAAACTTCAGCCCTGTAAGCAACTCATGTTAGATGGTTTATGCAAGTGGTGAGCAGTGACACAGGCTGATGATGAGAAAGTGGTAAGGTCACCCTATCAATTCATGCATTTTTACCACCGTTTTTACAGAATAGATCTTTCCTATACAGAGATAAACCAAAACATTATGACCACTCATTGAAGAAGCAAATGACATTGTTTACCTCATAACAATGATGAGGTCTGGGATATACCAGGTTTGGAGTAATGGCAGTTTTCATAATCAAAGTGCTGGATGCCAAAGTGGATCCAAAGTGGATCCAAAGTGTCGGAGCATCCCGAAAAATCAAGGCCTTTGTCGTACTCCAGCAGTGGCGGAGGTGGTCTGAAGAAGGAAAATCCATAATCCGACAGGGTGCTAAGTGCCAGGACAATCCCATCTGGTCCGAGTAGACAGAAAGAACACTGCGGAAATTATTAGGTAGTTACAGGGGGAATGTGTCACAACACGCTGCATAGCTGCAGTGCCAATGGTAACTCCTGTCCACCCGCGGAAAGCACCAACAAAATCAACAAAAGTCAGAACTGGACCTTGGAGCAATGGAAGGTCACCTGGTCCGATGAGTCTCGTTTTCTTTCACGTCACATGGAAAGCCAGGTACATGCATGATGTTTATCTGGGTAAGTGATGGCACCAGGATGCACCGTGGAAAGAAAACAAGCTGGTGGAGGGAGTATGATGCAATGTTCTGCTGGAAAACAGTAGGTCCAGGCAGTCATATGGACATCAATTTGACACATGCCACCTATCTCACTGGAAAAGAGGTGCCCCCCTTAATGTAAATGATATTCTCAGATGGCAAGGCCTCTTTAGGCAGGAGAATGTATACTGCCACGCTGCACATGGTTCGAGGAACATGATGAAGAGTTCAAGCTGTTACCCTGGCCTCCAAATTCCTCCGATCTCAAAACAAACAGAGCATCTGTGGGACAAGATGGGGCAAGTATGATCTGCGGCAACACTGTCTTGTAACTTACAAGACTTGAACGATCTTCATGTCGACACCTATCACAGGACACCTTCATAGGTCTTGCTCCAGAGGGCATGCCTTAGCAGGTCATAGTCATTATGGTGCTACATAGTGGGACCAACAGTATATTTGTCATAATGTTTTGGCTCATCAGCATATGGCAAAATACTAATGAGGGAGTAGGCATCTATTGTGGACAAGTAGTTGTAGACTAGTACTGATGAAAGAGAAAAATCTGTGTGTCTCTCTCTCTTTCAGTGTAGCAGACCACTAATGGGAATGATGAAGATGGTAACACTTCCATCTATCTGTGTGTGCATGCACGTATTTGTCACCCATGCACTTTCACAACTGACCACGTCCCCTTGTAATGTACCTGTGTATGAGAGTGTGTGAAAGTGTGTATGTGTGTGAGAGTGTGAAGGACATCCTGGCCAGTGGGGCTATCACAGACACAATCTCAGTCTTACACACACACACATACAAACACACACACACACACACACACACACACACACACACACACACACACACACACACACACACACACACACACTCTAATAACTTTGAGAGCGGTCAGCACCCTGCGCTTTAATAACACTCGCTGTCAGCTCGCTGAGCGCACCGCAAAATTGTCTCGTTGGAATTCTTTATGGTGTAGGGGCCAAGCAACTCGGCTGATGGGAATGGAATACAGCCACGCTCAACCTATTCGCATCGGCGAGATGGCTTTCCAAGAGCATGCTTTTATCTCTGGGGGGGTCAAAAAACACAGGCAAAAGAAAAGACATTTACTCGCTCCGCCATGCAGCAATAAGCCTTTAAAATCAGGGCTTGTCCGTCGTCTAGACCCAGCAGAGGATGAGGTTATTCTAGAAAAATCTTCTCGCTGGAGCGGAGTACAACTTCAGTGACGGAGCTTCACGGCTGACAGGACCCTCACACGGAACATGCATGTAATACAGGAGAGGGGTCAGAGCAATAATGCACTGCATGAAAAGACTTTTGAACAGAACAGTGGGCAAATGTGGTGTATGGAAAGTCATTTTCAACATTATAAATAGGAAGTGTAAAAGGAAAATAATGCTGTAACAGGCCTTCATTCTTTTTCCATTTCCATTTCTTTGTGAAATCAGTAAACAAAAATAAAGGGGTCAAACCGTTTTTTTGTTTTTTTTTAATTCCTAACCCCACCAACATATGCTTAAAATTCAACATAAGCATACTCTTTAAAAAAAACATTTTATGGACAGCCTTTAAACTCAAACCTACCCCAGTAATATTACAGAAATAAGCATCAAAACATTCACTCATCTTTAGTTTTTTCTTTCTTGGCTCTGCTTAAGCTACCATGCACGTGCCTGTTTAAAGAGGATCAGAGAGGCTGCGCCTTTTTAAACACACGCAGTATAAAGAGAGATCACAGCTTTAAGCCTGTACCATCAAGGCTAAATAAGTGTGTGGGAGCTGGAGGGTGTGCAAGTGGGTTGGTGGGTGAGCCCGGAGATGAGGGTTGAGGAGTACGTTGATGTGTGTACGTATGTTTGTGTGCATGCCTCTGTGTGAGCTGACGGGTTTGGGGCTCTGTTTGGAGATGCTGAGGTTATTAGAGCTCTCCTCCGCTACCACGGCAACACTCCTGGTCATGAGCGGCGGGCCCTGGCGATTGCTGATTAACATAATCAGCCACGCATTAGTTATTCATGCGCTGTGCAAAGGCGCTCCGGGGGTCGCAGGCTCGCTCTGTCTAATAACCTGTGTTAAATATTAAAGAAGAACATGCAGAGGAGAGAGCATTAACATGGCTATCAGCCCTGGCCCGGTCAGCCTCTGGCTGCAGGCCTGGCCATGTTGAGACCGTGAGAGAGTCAGGCAGCCTGTGGCACTATTAAGGTGCTTTAAACAGGAGGTAAGCTGCCTCTCTGGTTGTGGGTTCAGTGGAGCCTTGTGTAGAGTGATTATCAAGCATGCTAATGGGAAAAGCTAAGCTGTACATTTGTGGAAAAGACTGAAAACTGGTAGTGTGTGGGCTTGACAAGGCAGAATTGCCAATAAAATTCAGAACATGTGTGTGAAATACGTGCATATAAGAAAGGGCATCAAAGAGGGTCATTGCCTCTAGATGGATGTAGGGGCTCTCAATCATAGGAGCTGGACTTAAAAAGTTGTATTATATTAATATTTATTATTTGCACTTGGACTTTTTAATAAAGAGAACACTTCATTAAGCATCAACCCCACTAAACACATAGCTCATTCCATAATGTATGCTACTTGTTTTACATGGGCAGACATGGAAAAGTACCTAATCACCAGGCTAACGTATTTCACAACTGTCTATTCTGACATCACTTCAACAAGGATTACAAAGAGAGGCCATTTGAAAATCTCTGCCTATTATTTGTGTTATGTGCTAAAAAGCCTATACTGGCCACAAGAAACATCGTGCTTGGACCCCGATGATTACTAATTGCAATGTAATTGCCGACTGTTGCATGGCTCTCATTGTGATTACAACAGCCTACAGACATCAAGGTGTTCTACATCAGCCTCAGAACGAAGTGGCAGCTGATCGTCTTGGTTGCAAACAGTAATAACTTACACATATTAACGTCTACCTGCAGCTTCCATTCAAAAGCTACTGAAGAAAGAAGTCATATAGGAGAATGCAACCAAATTACCCTCTCTTCATACTTCTGTTCCAAAAAATCAGGATCAGTATTTATCAGTACCATTAATGAATTTCAGTAACTTTAGCCAAGTTAGTGTTATCCAGCCCTAGCAGCAATACTGAAACACTGAAATAAAACACTATAATGGTATATAAGTAACCAAGATCTGATGCCGGCCGAGGAAGGCAGACTTTTCCAGAATTTTCCTAATTCACAGCAGGGATCAAAATTAAAAACTCTTCCCAATGCATGTGGACGGCAAATTCATGATTCAAAACAGATTTTTACTGTCCCTGCGTATCAAGCAGTCTCAGATAAATTGCTAGAGGCTTATATAAGCAGAAGCATCAACAGAAAGGGCTGGATGCCACAAATAGACACATAACTGGACAACAGAAGTTACATATTGTACCCAAGCACACTCAGGCAGGCAGATGGACAGTTCTAACCCACATTTAGAGGTCTACTCAGCCAGGCCTGCTCTCTAGCGCTGGTCACACAGTGAGTGTTGATGTGTGAGTGCATTTATTTTCCCAGCCTGAGCTGTACTCTGCTCTTGCCGAAACAGTGCAGCATGGGCTGTCTGAAAATAAAGAGCCCGCTGGGCATTTAGGAGCTGACTGGCCCTGTCCTCCTGCCCCCGACTCTTGATTAAGGCCAACGAGCAGCCAGGCTTAGCAGAGCGTTAAAGTTGAAACCAGCCAGGGAGGGAAGGAGAGAGACAGAAAGAGTGAGAGAGAAACGGAAGGCAGAGGCAAGAGATGTGAGACTCCTGGCCAGAGAAAGAGAAGCAAGGATAAGTCAAAGCAAGTAAGAGAGACAAAGACATGATTCTTTGGGCTTGAGAACAAGTGGAAGAGCCTTCTATCTTTAAGGAAGAAAGAGGAAAAAGCAGCATTTCTACTAAAGCCACCACCACTGAACCCCAAGGAGGTCATTAGGAGACCAGTGACCTCACTGGTGCAGCCTCTCTGACAGGCCACCCACTGGCATGATGTCATACTTCACATGTCAGAGCTCATCAGATATCCACATGACCGCTGGGAACTCAACGAACTCGAGTGGAATTCTGAACCCTGCACACCTGATTACTTCACTGTAGCCTCCAGCTTTGCACATACAATGTATTCGCTTTATATTTAGTGGGGAAAAAAAAACAACAAAGACCTTACACAATTCGGAAGTGTCTGGGAATCATAACATCATCAGTGACAGGGATTAAAGATTATTATAGTGGACGTAACCATAAGTGATTTGGTGAACAATCATTCACACACTTGAACAATCATTCATAACATTGTTAAGTATAATTCACACACTGGACCCACCTCTGAAAATGACACACATATTTTGCATATACATATACACACAGTCGACGCACCAGTAAACCTCTGGTTCATTCTGTGTTTATTGTCTATTTACTGTATTTCATGGTTGTACTTATCATGTGCACATGACAAAAGGAAACAGACAAAAACAAAGAAAAAGTAAATTGCAAATCAAACACAAAAGGTTTTCACAGAATGGACTGGACACCCAGATTCCAGACCTCCACATCCCTGAATGTGTTGGGGATCATTTAAAATGTGAGAAGACTGAAGTGCAGATAAACATCACTGCAGTTGTTTTTGTTTTTTTGTGTTTTTTTTTTAAAACTGAAAACAATTATCCTAAAATGAATGGAAGCTGTAAAAAGGCAGAGCGGACCCACTAAAACAGTTTATTCTCTGTAGTTGCTGAGACTTCTGTTTAATTTTCTGTTAAAAATGTGTTTCCATCGTTTATTCCCTGATGCTGAAAATGAATGGCTTGTAACAATAACAGCTGTTTTGAGTAGAAATTAAATAAATGAGTGGTGGTCTTTGACATTTGTACAGTACTGTAATATATACAAATAAATGGCGTAATGGGCTGACTTGCAATCAGCTACTTGTTACTACACAGCACTTTATGCAGTTACTATGCACTGTTGCTGTTTACAGGCTCTATAATTGGTCCAAATCTTCATGATATTTGCAGTTGCTCAGTGCTCTAGAAGTATTGATGACGTTCATGATGCACTCAGAGTACCACATTAACAATAACATATCGAAATACTGCCCACCCAAAAACCTCACTTCTCTAGAACTACCAACTTAAAACGAATAGTTTTGAACATCGGTACATCTTTGCAGGCCCACTTTTGAGGATGTTAGGATTCAGAAGATTAATTAAGCTAGGAGTAGATTTTAATAATCACCCTAAAACAATAGAAGGCATGGAGGCTTGAGAAGAAAGGAAGAAGAAAGTCCTCATTAACAACTACAGCTCTGCAAATTGAACGGATGCACAATTCATCACATCCCCCTCCCCTCTCTAACCGGTATGAGCAGGAAGGCCAGCCGCACCAACTAATGACCTGGAAATAGTTCCTCTAGGCTTCCTGTAATGATGCGGCTGCTTGGGATTTCTTTTTTAATTTGGTCCTTAAGAAAATAACAATCCTCTGTGGCAAGCGCTCATTATGGGCTGGTTTGTCGTGGTTGACCATTAGGAAGGGAAAATAACCTTGCTCGTTTACGGGCAGTAAAAACACTTAAGCTGGAAGATCCCCAAGGCCAGGCATGTGTGTAAAGGATGAAATGTCCAAATATAACTCCACTCTTTCAATGGTCAGCCTCCCCGCTGCGATTCAAGTGTGAGACAACGTTGGTACCATATTTAAACCATGTCATCTCTAACTTTTGTTTCAGTGGTTGCATAGCTTGATATCACAGATTATTACCTGTATACCTTGCAAAAATACTGTCACATTACACACGGGAAAATAATCAAAATCAAGGGAAAACATCATTACAAAGCATTAAAAGCTGCACCTTTAAACAAATGGATGCTACAATCAGTCTTATTTTAGGTTGATGGATGCAGCAGAGGCGATTTTATGGACTGGACAGACGGTCCCACAACTCTGGCAGAGACACAGAGCGTTTAAACGATGCACTGGTCACACTCATTGTGTACTGAAGCACTGAGGCATGGTGAGAACAGATACACCTCTATAGAGCACAGCCACAGGCTGCCTAATCAAGTCTGAATTCAGCATGCAAGTACACGCTTACAGGACAACACACATACAAATGGTAACACAGGAGAAGATCTGGCCTTTTTGGGAACGCCTTTACGGTGTTCATTGTATGGGCGGTATGGAAAAATATTATATCATGATACTTCAAGACATTTTTACAATACAGGATACGAATCATCATATTTCGTTTTTCAGAGATGTAAAAAGCTGGAACAGACGAAATAGAATATTTTGAATAAAATAGAAATATATATAGAGAGATATAAAACAAACCATAACAACAATAAAACAACAACATAACGTTTTCAAACTGTACTGCAGTTCAGTTTAACAAGCCCAGCGTCGCTCATTGTCTAATTAAACATGCAGTTGTTCAGTGTCCTTTACACACTAGTGATATCCACAATATGCTCAGAAAAGCATATGCCATAATTCATCACGATAATGCTAAGATACCATCATATTGCCCACCCTCAATTGCTCATAGGCTAAATGATCATGAAACTTGCCTGCGCTATACTGTGTTGGTTTTTGCAAACAAATTCTGCAGAGGCAATAAATTATGCTTGCTATTGTTAATATACAGTTGATTTTCTCTCATTGCAATTCTGTGCCACACTCTTTTAATTAGACAATCATGGGTAATAATCAAAACAAAAGTAGAGCTCACTAATTAAAACAGTTCAGCGATGCAGCACTTTTAAAATGACAATAAGCGTAGCCCAGTGGCCCCCACCCCCTCCCCTCACAAAAACAGAGAGTGTGGAAACTTTACGCACTTGCAACACTGAAATTCACCGTTAACAGACAACTGCGACTTGAAAATCCTGACGGACAGTGGCAATAAATTGTTGGACCACCTGATCATCTGACACATTTCTGTTACTCATCAGTGAATTGTACAGCATCTTTCAGCAAAGTCGACTGAGCATCATCAAGCAGTGACGGAGATACATTAAATGAAAAGGCGGATGCATTAACATTAACAGGCTGCGATAAATAAATTAAATAAATAAAAACATACTGATGCTATATTGGGAGAGCTCTCTCTTTCAGCCATTGATCTGACCCTGTTCCCTCTTATCATAAAGCATGTCCACAGCACATCAGTGAACAGGCTCATCCTTAATGTGATATCTCTCTGATTACTGTTTCCACTCCCCAGCCGCGCCTCCCCCTCTTTAATGCGCACAGCACTTTCTAAAAGCATTTGTTTCGCTCAAGATCAAAATAATACCAGACCATCCATAGGGAGAGAGGCATTATGGTTCTTTTTTTGTTGGTTTTTTTTAAAGGCACTCTCCAGGGACCAGCACTGATTCATTAATGAATGGAAGCAGGCAGACGAAAATGGATTTATTCCGTCCAAAGAGGTGTCTGTGCACTTCCCCTTTAAGATGCTCTCTCGTAGCTTCGCATTGCATGTGATTACACGTTGGGAAGAGGGAGATGTTTGCATCTCTATAAAATATTCATCACCAGAGCTGGAAGAGGGGCCTGGCTCTATGGATTCACCCACAATGAGCAAAGGAGAAAGCTACAGATAACGCTGAAGAAAAGCGGACAGAGAAAATGTACAAATAGAACGCATGAAATCTATAAAAGCAAATGAAAAGGCAGAGTAAGACACTGGCTAGTTTCTAGTTAAATTAAGACAAATGAATACATGTAAAACAAATCCTGAATGGTTGAATGTTTGCCTCATATTTTTATACACTTTTCTTCATGAGCACTAGCATTGCTGTCGTACAGAACTACAAAGAAAATGATCCACATCAGAAAATACCAGCCCAAGCGTACCATCCATTCTAATGTGTGAACTATAATTCTTTCTCATAATAAAAACCTTGTTCATTTAGAGGACCATTAACAAAATTAGAAGATTCACACTGTCTTGTTTAAAATCCTCAATGCCCTCAGTACTCATATTTACTCATTAAAATGCTTCTTTTGGTGAAAATAGACATCATCGTAAATTGATTTAAATGCTTGCTGTTTAATGTGCCTTAATATGTCTTAATTGGGCCATAATTATGATGAATATTTAAACGTGAAACATAATCAAATTAATTGCAAGTTTCCAGTAGATAGCCATAATTAAAAGGAATCACAGTTACATCATTTGACAAAGGGAAACATATGAGTTTGGGACTAACTAATGAGACGTTGCTTTGTGTCTCTGCAGGCTACGGGGGTTTGCTGGGGTTCTGCTTAGGACAGTTTGTATTGCATAAGCAAACTACATGTCACTGAAATCAGTATGTGAAGATAGAAGACAATGGCTTACATCATTAACCCAGCAAGGTGTAGTTTTAGTCTAAAAGAATGAAGATTTAATTCTGAGAATATACTCATCATATCATTATTTTGTCAAAGAACATGTTTTAGTGCTTGCATTGTTATACCTAGTGTTTTATCCCACAAACAGGCTACGCATGTCAATGATCTATTTCTGCAATGGTCTTAAAATCATTTTGGTCAGCAAGTTTTCAAATATTTGTTTTGAATATTTGCCAGTAGATGTCACTGTTCCAGTAAAACTGAATATATTCTTTTCCACAAGATGTAAGGACTCCATCGAGCTTTCTGATTCAGTACAAAACCTGTACGAAAACATTTAAAGGTCAAATCTAGAATTGTGAATCAATAGGCTGCCATAATAGTAATTCTTAGAAAATGTTAGAAATCTGGCTGTCTACTTTGAGTAAACAAATGGCCACCACATAAACTCCTGCAGTTACCTTGAGGTCACGCAGAAACGCTTCATTCTGTTATGACAATCACTAAACTGAGCACCTGACAGCCAGCCTGGCTATCACAGCATTTTCTCACCACTGACAGTGAAGTGCAAGAGTTGATGGAGAGAGTGATAGAGAGAGAAAGAGAGCAAGGCAGAAGAGGTTGTCAAAGGAATAATACTGCTTGCCTGGTATCTTCCAAATTGACTGGGTGACAAACATGTCTGTCAAAGCTGTGCCAATATAGTTTAGGGCCTCTCGTGATGGGGCACACACCCAATGACAGAAGCAGGTCAATTCTAACGGCTGGCCACATAAATCCACAGTCTGGCCGCTGTCCTGGTGCTGAGCCTGCAGAACGATCACATACAGAGAAAGAGTCACATAATGTATAGTATCTACAGAATACGCAGGACTTCTGAACTAGGGCCTATAAGCAGAGCAATAATCAAGAGATCTTACCTGTGACTGGAGTGCAGAGTAAATATACGTAATATATTCATATTTAAATCATAAATCTAATGTTAAAAAATTACTTATTTTCTTTCCATATCAACATGATGAGAATGGTAGCTGAGCCGAAACTACAGTCCCAAATCAACAATGAACCAAAATATGTTGGGGGGACCAAGTACAACCAAGCCTCCTCAACTCACTAGCCCACTTCACCACCACCACATCTTTCCCTACTGAAATGCTAATAGCCCCCCTCGGCCCTATCTTACGGTAACAAACACTGAAATTCTTTTATTTCTCCATAATAAATAATAATAATAAATAAATAAACCTGTACTTCCGTTTAGGGAAGAGATGTTAATGTTAATTAATTAATGTTTCAGTATGTATGGGCCGGGATCAAATACGCGCTTAAAGGATGCCTGGGCCAGGGGTTGGCATGGAATGATAAGCAGCACATATCTTCAAGGTTATCTGGGGGGACAGGGACCTTTCATCTGTAACCGCCTTCGCTTTATTCCTCTGAACGCATGCATTAAGTCGGTGGCGAGTTTTGTGGGAGATGGTGAAGGTGACTTTTACGAGGCAAAGCCAAATCATTGTCTGCGTGAGTATAACCTCACACTGCTTCTGAAATGGCTGGGAGACAGTGCGTGGCAGCCATGGATAGGCTTCGGGTGCTGTTAAGGGGTTTAGGTGCGGGTCAGCTTCAGGCAGTGTCGTGCACAGTAACGATGAGGCTTTTGCCCACAATGGCTGTCACTAGAGCAGGGATCATTTTCCACAGCTTGTGCTGTGATATTAAAATTAGGTCATCATCGTTGCGGCACGGGCCACTTTCCCTCCACCATAGATCACCACAGGCCTGCTCCCCACTCCTCATTACACCATATTTGGTCAATAAGCCATTAACATGCTGCAGAGGATGTTAATAAGCATTCCTAGTAAGAAGGGGGAAAATGTGCTTGTGTGGCTCAGTGCAAGTGTGTGTGTGTGTGTGTGTGTGTGTGTGTGTGTGTGCACAAGTTTGCGGGTGGTAGTCTCTAAAGATTCCACACTTTTTTTTGCAAAGAGACACACTAGTTCTAAATTTTAGTTAATTATTGAGTACAGGGATCTGACTACACATTGCATCTTTCTTATAAAATCTAAACCCTTTAAACAGCCCCCTCGCCCCCCCCCACCCCAAAAAAACCCATAAACAATCTAGATAATCAACATCTCCATGAGTTTGATATTTCTTCCACTTTGAACATATGTTTACATTCCTCTATCAATGATAGTCAAACCCTCAAACTTTCTACACAAGTTAGGCAATCTTACCTAAAAGTACCTCTCACTTTGTGGCATTTTAATTTCATCTTGAGGTACCGGATTGCTGCATAAACAAACAGTGCCTCAGGCTAGCTACAACTGCCTACACAACCCCAGGCTCTCCTTATTTCACCACTCTAGCGCAGTTTAAGTGCTCAGCACTACAAATGTTTATTAAAAAGAGCCTTTTATTGATGATAAAAAAGATGTGGTTTCAAGTACTTGGGTGAACTGGGTGAAGTAGCAGCAAGTAATATTTATGTTAGGCCTGCAGCAATTCACATATATGGAGACTTATGCAGGTGAAATAAAGACACAAAGCCACAAAAATATGAAACACTAAATTACACCTGGCAAAACCCTAAATCAGAATGGTCTAATTTGTTTACATGACATAAACCTTCATAGATCCAATGTGCACATAAATATTGTGGAAGCAATATGTATGTACAGATTGAATGACAATAGACTGCAATACACAACCAAGGAAAATGGTATTCCACATACAATAGGCATTCAGAGGACAGATCACTTATAGAAGCACAGGCTAAAAATAATGATCATCAATCCCTTTCCGTCTTCATGCAAGTCATATTATCACAACTTCATTTTGCATTCAGACACAATGAATACTGCTAATTCCTCCCCACAACATAATCGGAGTGCTTTCCAAATGCACAAGACAAGTAGCAACACTGAAAAACAGCTGGAACAGGCCTAAAGGCAGCCATAACCGGGGAAAAAAGAGACAAAGTCATTGTCACGACTCATGTTCTTCTGCCATAACACTGTTACAGCACACCATTTACGATCATCCAACAGAGGTGGATTAACAGCAAAATCAACCCAAAACTGGTTTCAGAACTCTCCTAGTTCCAATACTAGCTCCCAGCACACCGAACAAGAACAAAAAGCACATTATAAACACTGCCATGTTATTTTATTATATTTTCCACTCTTTGATTTAATTTGTTTTCCCTTGCTTTTTTTTCTTGAGTGCCTTCTTCCTGCCTGTGAAAATGGGGTTTATATTGATGAGCTGGGCCCCAATATTGATTTCCCATCATTCCTGGTGTGGACATTTTCTGGTCTATTATACTACACTTGCAGCATATTCCCTCAGCAGCTGTAAACTGGATATATGGGCAACCTGACCTTGGCAATATGGAGATAATGAAATATCCTTAATGATCCTTTCGGAAAGATTTTACAGGCAGCACTATAGACTGCCAACGCATGTACAATAATAGTTAGTGGTAGCAGAGGTAGGATTTCTTTCCTTTTTGTAAGCCTTGGTAAATCTATTACTGACTACTTGTCTTGTAGTTTGCCCCTGATTTTGAGTCTACACACATAAGAGGGGGGAAACGACTCTTTGTACTCATATTTAGAGTTGTGTGGTATAATACCATGCGACCAGGTTTGTAATGAATTACACAATGCTCTTTTCTGAGTGCATCATCATCATCAGGATCATCAGGTCATACAGAAAGATTATTACAGACAGCCTGTAAAGTATAACTACTGTACAGTAACTGAATAAACTGCACAGCAAGGCTGGCTTCACCCAGTAGAAATTCCATGCAACTAGTTATCTCGTCATTTCAGTACTACTTGACAATTACACAAAGCAATTCAAAAATAATCAGAGTTGCAGGCACCAAATTCAATTATTCCATTATCTGGCCAAATTAGCAGCCAGTATTTTTGATACACTGTGCTGTTCTTGTTATAAAGTCACCCACGAGGTGGATATTACATTTGCAGCATTTTTAGAATTGTCTTTTTTCTTTCGGTCTTTAATCTGAGTTTCTGTTGCTTTTATGTTAAGCATTTTAAAATAAATATTAAGGCAGCCATTAGTTTTATAGCTCGTCTCTCAAGAACTTCATCGTGGACCGTGTCTGTCTCTCCTTTTCTACGATCATTTTCATCCTTTGGATCCCAAACAAATCTGAGGTTGGTTTAAAATTAGGGGCTGTCAAGTCACATGAACGTTTCAGACTAAGACAGCCTGGATGTAAACTCATTATGCCGTTATCTTATTTTTTTATTTATATTTTTAATTGTTTGATTTGTACTCCTGCTCCTTCATAAATATTTTATTTTGGCAAATTTTGACTTTAGAAAAATCCAACATTATCCACATGTTTTTAAAATATGATGCTACTGGTTTGCTGGTGTTTTAGAAAAAAAATATAAATGTACAAAAATCTGCTATATATTAGGCAAAATGTCTTTTGTCCCGACCGATAAATCGGTGTGCCCATATTATCGACCAATATGAGCTAGCTGGAGATAAATCAATATGGGTGTTTATAGTTGCCGAGAAATGACAATGAAAGTAAAACATGTTTGTCGCTGCATAGTTTGTCCATCAGAGGGCACATCACAACTTCCCTGTTGGCTATAGACGTTTGGAACGCCACAAGTCATAACAACCAGCTGACCTGAGTCGAGCAGAGTAACGTTTCCCCCACAAAATAAGCGTTCATGATAAGGTGATAACTGTCATATGAAATACATTATTAAATAATAATAAAAATATCCCCATCACTTCTCCTCTCAGTCTAAATAAGCTGGCCAACATTTGTCAGCCTTGCCTGCTTTTGCTGCAGTGACGTGAAAGCTGCACTCAGAAAAACCACAATTAGCTTATTAAGTGATACTTTTTTGATCCCACAAACGGGGAAATTCCACCTCCTCATTTAACCCATCCATGAAGTGAAACACCACATACACACTAGGGGGCAGTGAGCACACTTGCCCAGAGCAGTGGGCAGCCCTATCCACAGCACCCGGGGAGCAGTTGGGGATTAGGTGTCTTGCTCAAGGACACCTCAGTCATGGACTGTCGGCCCTGGGGATCGAACTGGCAACCTTCTGGTTACAGGGCCAGATCCCTAACCTCCAGCCCACGACTGCCCCCAATGCCACTTAACATTGTGGCAACTGAGTGGTGTAGGTTAAGCTGTTGATAAGCTTGATAGTAGATTTATTTATGCACGAATGTGCACTACTAGCAAGTAAACAAACAACGGTCCTATCTTTTCTCCCTAGCTGGTCACTTCTAAAAGTTTTCTGGCAACACCACTTACAGCAGCCATTAAGGTACCCACAAAACTAGCTAATGCTATGTTTATCAATGGAAAACCATTGATGTTATTGAGCTGTTAAACAATAGCGTTTAACTTATTCTGCTTACATGATGAAACTAAAGTCAGCCTCTTATTCAAATATTCCCTTTTCACCTTAAATGATGCAGCAGTTACATTTTGGCTACTGTAAGTACAGCTGCTGTACCATTTAAGGTGGAATGGGTGAATGGGAAGCCTACTTCAGCCTTATGTGTGCGTGTGTGTTGTAATGGCATTATTTAGTTAGAATGCAGAGCATATTATGCTGTAAGATGTCAGAGCTTCAGTACAGTTCTGAATAATATGTTCAATGATCAAATGTTCCCGCAAACTACAACATGTCATGTTACACTTTTGCCAAAAGTATTCAGTCCCCCATCCAAGCCATTGAATTCAGGTGTTCCAGTCACTTCCATGGCCACAGGTGTATAAAGCCGAGCCCCTAGGCCTGCAGACTGCTTCTACAGACATTGGTGAAAGAATGGGTCGCTCTCAGGAGCTCAGTGAATTCCAGCGTGGTACCGTGATGCCACCTGCGCAACAAGTCCAGACGTGAATTTTCCTCTCTACTAAATATTCAACGGTCAACTGTCAGTGGTATTATAACAAAGTGGAAGCGATTGGGAACGACAGCAACACAAAGTGGTAGGCCACATAAAATGAGAGAGCAGGGTCAGTGGATGCTGAGGCACATAGTGGGGGCAGTTGTGGGCTGGTGGTTAGGGAACAAGCCCTGTGACCGAAAGGCCGCCGTGGATAGGGCTGCTTCCTAGTGTGTGTGCTCACTATTGTGCATGTATGTGGGTGTTTCACTACACGCATGGGTTAAATGTGGAGGTCTAATAACACAGTTGGCAAATGGTAAATACTAGTGCGCAGAGGTCGCCAACTTTCTGCCTTCAGATTAGCTCAAGAACAGAGTATAGAGAGCTTCACGGAATGGGTTAATCAAAGCCTTACATCACCAAGCACAATGCAAAGCGTTGAATGCAGTGGTGTGAAGCGCCGCCACTGGACTCTAGAGACGTGTTCTCTGGAGTGAGGAATCAGGCTTCTCCGTCTGGCAATCAGATGGGCGAGTCTGGGTTTGGTAGTTGCCAGGAGAACGGCCAAGTGTAAAGTTTGGTGGAGGGGGGATCATGGTGTGGGGTTGTTTTTCAGGAGTTGGGCTCGGCCCCTTAGTTCCAGTGAAAGGAACTCTTAAAGCTTCAGCACCAAGAGATTTCGGACAATTTCCTGCTCCCAACTTTGTGGGAACAGTTTGGGGACGGCCCCTTCCTGTTCCAACCTGACTGTGCACCAGTGCACAAAGCAGGTCCATAAAGACATGGATGAGCGAGTTTGGTGTAGAAGAACTTGACTGGCCTGCACAGAGTCCTGACCTCAACCCCATAGAACACCTTTGGCTTGAATTAGAGTGGAGACTGCAAGCCAAGCCACACTCCTAACCCTTGTGCAAAGCCTTCCCAGAAGAGTTGAAGCTGTTATAGCTGCAAAGGGTGGGCCAATATCATATTAAAGCCTATGGATTAAGAAGTGGATGAAGTTCATATGTGTGTGAAGACAGACGATGAATACTTTTGGCAATATAGTGTATCTTAGTTAGGAAAAATCTTTGCTTATATTATATATTTCTGAAGAGAAAAAAGATTTTAAAAAACTCATATATCAAAATCCGTATCCGACTTAAAAACACTATATCGGTCAGGCTCTAGTGATGATATATTTTGCCGTATCATGCAAATGTACTCCTGTTTAAGGGGCAGCTTTTAGTGTGTGTTAGAATATGAAAGCATAGACGACCCTCCTTTATTTACAGATATGAAATGAATAACCTGGAACAATATGCTGTACACTATGCGCCCTGTGGTCATTTTACATACTCACATGGCAAATTTAGGGCATAATTATTGGGAATCTTGACAAGGCATCTTGAGCAATGATGGAGAATATCGCTTTCAGGGCTCCCTGGATGAGCAGTGCCTTGAATGTGTCTCTGGCTCGATGTGCGAGTTGAAACCTCGGCATTGGGTGTATAGATCATTATGTGTCTGACTATCTGACAGGCCCCTTCACTGCTCCGTGCCTATGGAAGATAATCATCGGCAGAGCCGAGTAACAATGAACTCGTTCCTGCACTCCAGTATTTCCAGGAGAGCACTTCAAACGCTTCGCTCCTCCCCACACAAAAGGAGCCATCTCTTTTGATGTCACTGTCAAAGACCAAGTTTTGTTTCCGTCGCCTTCCGAAACACACCCCCCACCACACTTCTTCGCAAGAAAAAGAAAGGAGAGAAGTCACAGACGAGAGTGCGTCTGAATTGTGAGAAACAGATTTTCACATGAAAAGCACACCTGCGATGTACTGATGCACTGGAACTCCACTGAGAGCCAATCAAACAAATACTTCACTTTTAACATAGGTGCCCAGGGATAACACAAGCATCTTTACCATGCAAAAAAAAAAGATAATGTTCAGCTGGTGAACTTTTTCTAGGCAATTAAACGTACCACTAATTATTCTAAATGTGTTTAGGGGCATATTTATTTGGTAGATTATTGTCTTTTCTTTAGAAGCTAATGAGGGGGAACGTCAGTTATTAGTGGCAGCTGACTGAAGAGTCAGAAAGCATGTAGGTCTCCCTGCTCGGCAGGTTCAGGGCTGTTATCCCAGCTAACAACAGCGAGTATGTTCCTCCCTCTGTCAAGAAGCCCGACAAACAGACATGACGGCCATCTAATGACTGTAATCACAACAGATAAGCAAGTCAAGCATGGAGAAGTGAGAGAGGGAGGATAAGAAGAGCAAAAGAATTGAAAGAGGGAACTAGAGGGATTGATTCCTTCATCCAGGCTTTCAGATGAAAGTAGGTTTTGAGAGGGGAGTCTTTCAGAAAATAGCATGCAGACTGCATGTATGCCCTGTTCTTACCAGAGTCAATATCACCTTTGATACACTGGAGGCTCAAGAGTCTCAGTACATGATTACAGGATGAATGGAGGCAAATTAAACTGAAACTGAGCTTTACGCAGATAAAATGGGGTCAGTTGTGTGCTAGGCCTTATTTCCAGAGGTCAGGTTCCTGACATATGGCGGTTCTGTGGTTGACCGCATTGTAGTATGGCAGTTTTTCTAAGGCTAGACATTAGTGAAGTATACGTCTACACAAGACCTTCACTTGGTTCTGAGTGAAGTCAAGAATCATAGCATTTATTAGGAAAATGAAGTGATCTGATTTTGATTTTAAAAATATCTATATAATATATAAAAACACATAAAAAATCCCCAACAAGTCATCAAGAAGTAGACATAGGTGATATGACGCAACTACAATGTTGCAATACATTAAAACATTTTCCCGATACGATATGTACCACGTTATTTAGTTTTCCTGAGGTCTGAGAAGTTAAAACAGACAGAATACCTCAGCAGAGTCATATTTTTAAAAAATACTATCAAAAACTATGATATGAGTATAATCGTTTTTATTCAGGAGTAAATACCCTGTGATCAGATTATGATCAGATTGCTGAAGCCACAGTAGGAGGCGATCTCGAGCACATTCAATACAAATAACAGAATGCATTTTCGGTATTTCGTATTGAATTACACGAGTAGAGATGCAGAGCCAAGTGTTAACTAGCAGGTGAAAGCAGGATAAATATGAAAACAATACATCGAGTATAGGCGAGTCTGGAGTCCTTAGCCCAAGTCCTTTCTGGCAATCTGGGCCGATGAAAGTGTCCGCTTGTTGACACATATCATAATGAAAAGAACAGACAAAAGTAAAATGTAAACAATGCATATATTCATGTGCTTTTTTACTCAAGGAACCAAAACATCTTATCCGGTCAAACTGGTCAATCCGACCGAGCATATCCAGACACAGTCTGGACACGAAACACGTGTCAATGCAATATACAAACAGGCACACACTGTCCAGCACTGTGTTATGGAATAGCTGAAATCTGTGAGGAGGACCATCCTTGAAACCACACTTTCTTCCAATTTTATGCCCTATAAATTCCCTTCCCTGCCTTCTGTTTCCTGTGACAAAGATTTCACAATCCCCACCATCACCACATCTTCTCTGTGTTTCTCAGGCCTAAATCAGTCCTAGCACAGTTAAAAGCGGGGGCGAGGTTGGGAGGGGTTGCGTGGTGGGTCCTGGCTGTCTAGCTCCAGGTGCAATCTACCCAGAACTCCAGCTCAAGTTCACAGCTCTCTCCCCTTCTTCACCCAGTCTTCCCTCACACTACCACCATATTTTGAAGGTACGTTTTAAACTCGCCAAATCCAGTTTAACCTGACTAGTTCTGCCCTCTCTCTAATGAAACCGGGTGAGTAGGTGTTCCTCACGTGCTGACAGTACCCACAGTATACTCAGAAAAGCGTGTTGCATTGTTTACCATAATGCAATGATATACTGCCACTGCGCTCACCCCGTCAAGAAGGTAAATATCAACCAGTGTTTGTTTCTTTATTCCCACACAGTGATCAGGAAAGCACTAAGGTGTACGTCCTTATTGAGAAGATACGGTCAAGCACGAATTTGATTAGCAGTTCGCTGTTCTGTTCAGAGTGTGTTTTAAAGCTGCGGTGTCACAACAATGTAAGGGAGGGGGAAAAAAACCTGTCTTGTCGCTAAAGTGCCATCCCTGCTCATGTCTGTCACGAGCCCCGCTGTAAAGACTTTTGCACTGCATCTTTCATCACCAGTAAACACACCACTGAGTCAGAGAGAGAGAGACTGGAAGGGAAGTGGAAGGGAACCGTGAACACGTTGACTTGTCATGAGCATCATTGTCTGTCTCTCGACTGGGTGCTACGCCACTGGCTGCCATCTTAGTTTCCCAGTCCATGAACTGCAGACCTTAGATAACTCTGTACAGCTGTCGCAAAGATGAGGCACTCAACTAAGGCATCCTGTGGATTCAAGAGTGACTGCATTTGTGCGTGTTAAGACGGCTTATTCATACTGTATGGTCATAATAAAGAAGCGGACACACTCTATTAGTCAGGCCATGAAATATTCTGAACAGATTCTGATGTTAAAGTGAACAGAGCGAAGGTGAAGGCAAATTGGTCAGCAAGAGAGAATGACATAATGAGAGGGAGGGAGGCAGAAAGCAGAGAGACGGAGTCGTATATTGAGATTTGAGATGGGTAGAAAGCAGAGGAAGGGAAGGGCAGGGAGAGGGAAAGGCGGCAGAGAGCGGAAAATAAGTGAAATGTAAATCAAAGTGGGCGATAGTTTGATAAAGTAATCGCGGCTCCAGGAACAAGCTGCAGACCCCGGTGTCAGCCCTTACTGATTCTGCCGAGCTCCCGTGGACACGCAAGCATCAGATTTACAAATTGAAAATCATTAATAATTCTAACCAGGACGTGATAAATCTGAAATCATTCTCGATGAACCTGGACATACTTCCATAAATCAAAAAGATTACTTGGGAATTTTTAAAAATCTGACGTCAAAGTGTCAGACTTACTAATGGTTTTTGTAGATCCTCACAGTGATATGCCATTAATCTGTGATACATTTGAAATATGTCAGCAGGGCAATATGTGCTTTAATATCAGCACTGGACTGCTTTACGCTCAAAGCACAGGTTGAGAGAGAGAGAGAGAGAGAGAGATGGAAGATGGAGGGTATTGCTGCTGTGTCATACACACTAATGAGCAGTTTGTGGGCACAGTTTGGCTCTTATTATGCTGGCACCAACTTTCAGGATTATTTCTTCAGGGACCAGGCTTTGAAGGTAAGAGCAGGCTTACCTGAGGTGTTAATTTGCTGAACTTGCTAATTTATCAGGCAAGATGTTCTGTTTTCATGCAGACTATTTTACAAACTGCAAAGGCAAACAAACATAAAAGTCAAATAAATATATAACGTTACCTAATGTTGTTCTGACAGTTATTTGTGGGTGCTATCCTTAAAATAACCATGTTCCTTAAATCTGAATGAAAGGCTTAATGCCTTTAATTACCGTAATAACCGAAGCTGAATTACAGCAGTGAGTTCCAATGACGTGCTGGACTGGAGGTCAAAGGCTGTCCGTTTCAAGCTGACGTACTAGATAAACTGTGAAGCCTAAAATTTGGAAAACTGGAAAGAGAGTTGAAAAGGTCAAGCTCTAATCTAAGGAAGGAAAACCAAAGGATTGCTGCCTTATTTACACACCATTTGTCCGTCAGACAGCTGCTGCGGCCTCTTGAATCCGCTCCACCGGGTGAATTTACCCCATGCACGCTATGGACGAACTTCTTGGCCAGCTAAACGAGCTGACGTTCGTTTTAATGTTTGCATTTTCTCACACAGTTCAATTTTGTGCCCGGGCTGTCCTAACTGGCTTTTTAGCAGTCAAAGCTCGTAGAACTGGAGTCGTAATTTGTTTTAGTCACACTATTCTTCTGATTCTCAGTTTACATGCAGTGGGGATGACGTACGTCGTGCAAACATGGCACTTTGAGTATAGTACCCGTTAACGAGGTTAAGGAGATGAGCGTGTTTGGCCTGAAGGAGGCAGTACAGAGCAGCATTTTATTTTTTGTCATATCTGGCATATAACCTGGCATAAAACAAAAAAGTTGTTTATAATTTAATTCAACAAGGTAAAATGTCATTTATCTTATATTCATTACACGTAAAGTGACATATTTCAAGCATTTTTTTGTTTTAATTTTGTTCAGTACGACTTATAGCTCATGAAAATCAGAAATAAATAATCCAAATTGATAGAATATGTCATTTCGAGTTTGAGTAAATTACTATTCAAACGGTATAAATACAGTCTATCAGTCTAGTTCAGCACACTTGTAGGGAAGATTACTGACTTGACAGTTGCCCAGCATACGGCTATTGACACCCTCCACAAGCCACAGGTCAGCTCTGAAAAGGACTGACTGTTTGCAGAACTGCATGAAAGCATATTAATGAAATAGAAAAATAGAAATTTACAGTAAAATATCAGCAGCTGTGGTTGCCAGAATTTCACTGTAAAAATAAAGGAACAATGTGTAAGACATTACGGTAAATTACGGTATGCTGTTGTAGCAATTACACTGTTGAGAACTGTAGTTTGTTCATAGTTAATTACTGTGAGCGTATACAGCATATATTATAAATCTGTATACAGTAAATTACAAAGGGAACGGATGGATGGATGGATGGATGGATGGATGGATGGATGGATGGAAGAAAGGAAGGAAGGAAGGAAGGAAATCTACCAGTCACACAGGATAGTAATAAGGGTGTAAACAATATAACAGGAAGAATAAAGATAAAAAGATCCTCTGGCATATATACAAATAGAAAAATACAACAATCTGGTATAAAATCTATAACCCGAGATGAAAGATGCAGTATATACATATATAAAAATAACTGCCACTGAGTCCAGACTTCACAGAAGAAGCGTGCTCAACATGGGACAGACTCTCAGTTGGATGACGACTGGGACTTAAAAGTGTCGCCAGTTCTGCATGAGAACTCACAAGTTGGCCATTAGGTGCTCACTACGGACCGGCGTGACCCTCTCTGTAGTCTCTGTAGAAGTTAGACTGATGCAGTGCTTTAGCATGATGCCCACTCAAAGATAAGGTCTTCTGTTGTTAAACTGAGCTCCAAAGTATATATCGGAGAATCCCGAATTCTGGAATACAGTGTTGCCAGTCACAAGGTAGAAAAGAACACATTTTAACACTAAATCATCATCTGTATCACCTCGGTCGACTTGTAGCTGAAATACCCAGATGCCTCCAGTCGAGCAGACACCTTAGTAACCAACTAATCCGCTCAAATGACCACCTGGCACTATCTGGTAACATCCAGTTCACCTTAGCAACAAACTAGAAACACCCCAGCAGCCAAATGTTACATCTTAGTATACATGCACAGATTTCTCTTGTTCACTCAACGTGCCCTGCGATGGACTGGTGACCTGTCCAGGGTGTACCCTGCCTTCCACCCAATGACTGCTGGGATAGTCTCCAGGTTCACCCTTTTCCCAGAAGAGGCTTAGGTGTGTGTGTGTGTGTGTGTGTGTGTGTGTGTGTGTGTGTGTGTGTGTGTGTGTGTGTGTGTGTTCGCTCAACATCCATAAATTACTAGTTTTACTGATTGATATCTGTCAGTACCAAAATATTTAGTTGAGCTAACATAATATTTGTGGTATTAGGTACAACTAGTCTTAAGCAAAGCAGAGAATAAGTACAGCACAGTTGAACACAGCTGATCAATCAATAAGCTGCCACCGTTCTAAGTAAGTAATATATCGCTGTTGTCAGAAGAAAACCTTGTATCTCCAAAACGTCAACTTTAAAGGAGAAGGAAAAAACCTACTTTACTTTTAATGGAAGTCAAAGGAACCAGACGTCTTTCCAAGTCATTTTGGGCCATTTCCTTTGGGCCATTCGTCATGAAATTTACAGACAATGTAAAGAGCAACAGGTATTTCCAAACTGTGTCAAAAACTGAAAATCATCAAAAATGAAGATACAAGGTTTTCTTCTGACAGCAGCGATATGTATTATACTAAGCAACTACATACTGTATCATGTCTTGAAAAGTTCCTAAAGCAAATCCTTTAGAAACAACTGCATTAATTGTCTAAACAAAGTATGTAAATCTTGCACACAATTCAGACAAACTGAGTGGAATAGCAGGTACTTATGTAAATAAACATCATTATATATACACTTACTGGCCACTTTGTTACGTAACGCTGCCCTGTATTTATTTACTTTTTCTATTGGCTTAGGTTCATTACATATATATGTGCACTTTGTAGTTCTGCAATTGCAAATTGTAGCTGATCTTTTTCTCTGCATACTTTTTTAGCCCCCTTTCACATCATTTATCAATGATCAGGACCCACCAAGACCACCATAAAGCAGGTATTATTGGTTAATTCTCAGCACTGCAGTGACTTGTGTACTAACGTATCAGATACAGCAATGTTTTAATCACCTCAGTGTCACTACCCGACTGAGAATAGTCCACTGATGAAGGACTAGAGGATGACCAAAACAAGATAGAGTGGACAGAGAGTGGACACAGCGCTTAAAAACTCCAGTAGCACTGCTGTGCCTGATCCACTTGTACCAGCACAACACGGACTAACACACCACCACGTCAGTGGTACTGCAGTGCAGAGAATAATCCATTAATAATACCTGCTCAACCTGCTGTAACAATGTATACAGAGAGATAGATGGACTACAGCCTGTAAGTTAAGAGCATTTGAATCCTACCAGCTAACAGGTGTGAAGGTCTCTGGTTCTTGATTTCTTTGTCACTTGCAATTTGTGAAGATGGATTTCTCATGACTGCATCTAAAATGAAGAAACAAGTGAGCAAAACTAGTAACAAACACCCACCATACAAAAGTGAATGATGAAGAATCCTGAATAAATAGTAAACAGTATCAAAGTATGCAAAACAATACGAGAACAAGCAGGTTACTGTGAATAACAGTGTAGTCTTTCACAATCGCACATCACCGGCCACTTTATTAGGTACCCCTTGCTAGTAAAAGACTGGACCCCCTTTTGCCTTCAGAACTGCCTCTATTCTTCATGACAGACTTTCAACAAGGTGTTGGAAACGTTCCTCAGAGATTTTGGTTGGTTATTTGAGTTCCTGTTGCCTTTCTATCATCTGGAACCAGTCTGCCCATTCTCCTCTGACCTCTCACATCAACAAGGCATTTTCGTCCACACAACTGACCGCTCACTGGATGTTTCCTCTTTTTCGGACCGTTCTCTGTAAACCCTAGAGATGGTTGAGCGTGAAAATCCCAGCAGATCAGCAGTTTCTGAAATACTCAGACCAGCCCGTCTGGCACCAACAACCACGCCACGTTCAAAGCCCCTTAAATCCCCTTTCTTCCCTGTTCTGATGCTCGGTCTGCACTTCAGCAAGTCGTCTTGACCACCTCTACAGGTCTAAATGCAGTGAGCTGCAGCCGTGTGATTGGCTGACTAGCTATTTGTGTTAACAAGCAACTAAACAGGTGTACCTAATAAAGTGGCCAGTGAGTGTACATAATACTGGCAATGTCTTGTGCTAAAAGATGTAATAAAATATTTAGCAGAATATGTACTAATATTACAAAGAGCAATCTCATAGAGATACTATACATGAAAGTACCTGGGACGATTCCTGATCAGCCGAGAACCAGAAGCAGCAGATGGACGGCTGTAAAAGATAAAACATTTGGTAAAGGTTTAAAAGACTCGCTTCAACAACTGAAACAGATACAGGCACATTTATGTTGACTAACTGCATTTGTGTAAGCATTCGAACTTCTCAAATCTAGTAAACAGCTTGCTATCATACCTCAGAGAGGGTGGACAGAGTACACACCGTCTTAGTTTTGTTAGTAACTTGAGTAAAAGCAGAAATGCTCTAGGTGGAATAATACTTGTGTGAAGGTATTCAGTCAACATCTGCACCTGAGTTCAGTACATACGTATCAGAGGTTGATGAATTTTTGATGAATTTTGATGAATACTTTCTGTGAAGGAAACCCACGTGGCTACAGGCATGAACAGTTAACTCTAATGACTGCAGGCGAACAGGACCACTGAGAGGAAGTATTCACCAAAATTATTTAACTGCTATAATGTTTTTAGTTCATATGTTTTCACTTTGCTAGTTAATATTGCTAATGTCCACAATTCCTTTGTGTGTATATGAGAAAGAATTCTTATTTTACCATAATCTTGAAGTATAATGACTTTTCTAAATAAACAAAATAAAAAAAACGGTGCATTTTTTTTTTTATGTATGACTTTTTCTGATCAAAATTTACAAAAGCAATAACTTTCTGTAAGCAAAGACAAACAGGATAATTTTACTTTTACACTTTTTTATTTAATTAGGGAAAATTCTTCTTTTACTCAAGTTCAGAAATGTTGTACTTTTCTCGGTTAGAGGAGTTTAAAGCGCCACCTCATGTAGGTCCATGACGTCAGTGAGCGCGAACAGCCAATGAGCTGCCCCGCTCGCCCATCAATCATCCCGCTCTAGCAGTAAGGACCGCCTCCTGCTGCCCGAAGCCCGTGTGCTGTAGAAAAAAGGAAATATACTTTAAATATAAAAATGATAGTTTTCTTTGTTTTTTAGTGAAATACATTCTCCTACTTTCTGAAATTAAAGGAACGTTCTGGGTAAGTGGTTAGGAGCTATTTTAAACTTTCGTTTTCACTCCACTCATTGAGGACTCACCGGCGGGCGCCGTCTGCTGATCAGCCGTCCTGTTGTTGATATAACGGGTGGACTAGGGAGCGGCCAGGCTCCTCCTACACCGGCTCTGACCAGGTCTGCCGTGCGGTGTGTGAGGCCTTTAACCTGCTGACCACACAGCTAACTGCCCCACACACCACTGACCGCGGTTAGCAAGCTAATCCCTGCGTTTCTGTCACTCCACCTCCAGTTACTCGTTCAATCAGCCCGTATTCATCACGGGGTAAGCACAGGCTAGCCGGGTTGAACCGGCCGTCCATTAATTCAGCCTGAGCTTGCCTGTACTAGGCCACTTAGCTGGGTTAGCTAGCTAGCAACTCGAACAAGTTTAGCAGCCCTAGGCGCGCGGTTCCCGCCTCCGCGGTGAAACGGTGACGGCTCGGAGCTCAATACGGGTGTAATCTGCTCTCCCCAATACGGGTGTAATCTGCTCTCCCCAATACGGGTTTAATCTGCTCTCCTCAATACGGTGTAATCTGCTCTCCTCAATATGGGTGTAATCTGCTCTCCCCAATACGGGTTTAATCTGCTCTCCTCAATACGGTGTAATCTGCTCTCCTCAATATGGGTGTAATCTGCTCTCCCCAATACGGGTTTAATCTGCTCTCCCCAATACGGGTTTAATCTGCTCTCCCCAATACGGGTGTAATCTCCTCTCTTCAATACGGGTGTAATCTGCTCTCCTCAATACGGTGTAATCTGCTCTCCTCAATACGGGTTTAATCTGCTCTCCCCAATACGGGTGTAATCTGCTCTCCTCAATATGGGTGTAATCTGCTCTGCTTAATACGGTGTAATCTGCTCTCCTCTATATGGGTGTAATCTGCTCTCCCCAATACGGTGTAATCTGCTCTCCTCAATACGGGTGTAATCTGCTCTCTTCAATACGGGTGTAATCTCCTCTCTTCAATACTGGTGTAATCTGCTCTCCTCAATACGGGTGTAATCTGCTCTCCTCAATATGGGTGTAATCTCCTCTTCAATACGGGTGTAATCTGCTCTCTTCAATACGGGTGTAATCTCCTCTTCAATACGGGTGTAATCTGCTCTCCTCAGTATGGGTGTAATCTCCTCTTCAATACGGGTGTAATCTGCTCTCTTCAATACGGGTGTAATCTGCTCTCCTCAATACGGGTGTAATCTCCTCTTCAATACGGGTGTAATCTGCTCTCCTCGATATGTGTGTAATCTGCTCTCCTCGATACGGGTGTAATCTGCTCTCCTCGATACGGGTGTAATCTGCTCTCCTCGATATGTGTGTAATCTGCTCTCCTCGATACGGGTGTAATCTGCTCTCCTCGATACGGGTGTAATCTGCTCTCCTCGATATGTGTGTAATCTGCTCTCCTCGATACGGGTGTAATCTGCTCTCCTCGATACGGGTGTAATCTCCTCTCTTCAATCCAGGTGTAATCTCTCTTCAATATGGGTGTAATCTCCTCTCTTCAATATGGGTGTAATCTCCTCTCTTCAATACGGGTGTAATCTCCTCTCTTCAATCCAGGTGTAATCTCCTCTCTTCAATACGGGTGTAATCTCCTCTCTTCAATCCAGGTGTAATCTCCTCTCTTCAATACGGGTGTGATCTGCTCATTTTTTTTTGCTGACACATTAATTACAGAGCCTCGCCAGTATCCGTGCCCGGGGCGATTCCCACATGCCAGTGCCGACTCTTTGCCACGTCCCCCACATAGCAGCCGAGCAAAAGCCGCCCCTGTAGCTGATGTGTAGTTTTTGTTTTCTCCGTTATGTAGCGCCGTTTTAATAGACAATCAGTTGTGCTACTGAGTTCGTGCGACAGCTGCCCCACCCAAGTACTTGAACGCGCATCCCGTGAAACGTTTTATAGACTTTAAGTAGTTCAGGCATCTACCTGCACTGATGAGACGCATTAACACAGTAACGGTTGATGAGTGAATTAAATCATCATGAAAAGCTGGACCAGCTGTTTTTTTTTTTTTCCATTTGCCTAACATTTAGCAACTTATATTATTTTAGTTACCACCTAATATCACCTTACCAACCACCTAGACCACCATAGCAACTGCTTTCAAATACACTAGCAACCATCTAAAACACCTTTATGCCAACCTAATCAGCACTGGCAACCACAAATGACTGCTAGCACTGCTGCACAGTTGTCGCGTGACTTCTAGAAATGCATCTTCATCTTTCTAGTTGTTTTAGTTTTCCATTGCACTTAATGTGCTAAGTGTCAGATTTACAAGGATGCTGCATAAAATGATAGTAAATTATGGTTTATTTAAATATATCTTTTTCCTTGAAAAAACATCATTTAACAAACATACGATATTCTAACATCTTGTTTCTGTAGAAATGACGGTATGATTTTGCTGAATAGTGAAAGGTTTTATACTGTAAATGTAGCAACAAATTTTGTTATTTAAACAGAATTTAAGCTTTAATTTTGAGATAATTACTTGCTTATGGTATTTTTCCCATTAATTGTACCAAAAATGTATTTTCACAGTTAAATCATGTATTTTCTACACTATGCAGCGATAAAAATTCAAGTTATATACTGTTTCTTAATTTATGGAAATTCAATGTGTGTGTTACAGTGAAGTACTATTTTGTTACCCTACTATTTTATACCCTTCTTTCTTTTTACAGTGTACCAGAGACAACATCAGTAGTGTCTTACCTGGGCTAAAGAGAAAATGGACTGCTGCTCAGTGATCTAAAGTCCTCTTTTCAGTTGAAAGTAAACATTGCAATCCATTTGGAAATCAAGGTCCTGGAGTCCTGGAGGACAAAGAGCGGAGAGGCACAGAAGTCCAGTGCAAATTTTCCACAGTCTATGATGGTTTGCATGCCATGTGATCTGCTGGTGTTGGTCCACAAGGCCATCTACCATGAGATTTTAGAGCAGTTTATGCGTTCATCTGTTGACAAGCTTTACGGAGATGCCCATTTCCTTCTCCAGCAGCACGGACTGACTCTTAGCAGATAAGGTGAAGAAGAGAAATACAGCCACTTGTGATGCTTAATATCTTTAACCATGGCACCATAAGAAAGTGTTTAATCGAATGTGTGGCCCTGTTTTCTGTTTGAAAACGATGCTGGACGCAGAGATACAGTTGATGCCATGCAGGGATGTCCTCTACAAAGTGAGCATCAGAGGTGGATATACTGCTCTGTGGAGAATTAAGCTAGCTAAAAGCCATTGTTAATGCTGTAGCTAACGCAAACAAAGCCCCCCATCTGCTGAGTTTACCAGCTAGCTAACATGACCCAGGTCAACATGTCACTCATATATTCCAGCGATTTTTTGTAATATTATTTTATTTTTTAAAGAAAGGAAAACATCAGAGACGTCCTGGCTGATTGAGGTTGAAATATGACACAGGACCAACAAAGTTCAGCACTGTTGACAACTCAGCCACTACGACAAGGTGGTCATGTCGATGTGTACCAGTACAATTACAACTGAATAAACGTTTTATACATATTTGGTATTAAATACAGTGGAACGCAGCTAATGTTCACTTTGTAAGTTAGCAGATAGCCCTCCATGCTGGATTAATCTCTGTGTCACGATTGGCCCCTCCCAGTCCTGTCCATGTGCGTTTGTTTTGGTATCTGTAGTCCTGCCCCTTGTTTGGTTACTCCTCCCCTGATTGTCTCCACCTGTTTTTCACCTGTCCCTCATCCCTGTTGTATTCAAGCCCTGTGTTTGTACTTGGTCTTTGCTGGTCTTTGTATCGGTCTTTGTTTGATGTGTTGGTCTTTGTTAGAACTGCTTGGTTTGTGTTGCTCGTCATGTCTGCACCCCGTTCTGTACGTATTGGCTCTTTGACCCTGGACCGTTATGACCCTTATGGATTTGCCCTCAATAAAAGTCGCTTACCTCCACACATGCGTCCGCTACCTCGCCCCACGTTAGACTCTGCTACATTCTGTAGCCTTTAGACAGCTAACACTGACAACAATTCTGACCAGCTGATTAAAGCATACAAGATTCTTTGTGGGCTGCGTATAACACAAAGTAATCATCACAAAATGATGTATTGCTCTGTTTCGCTATATCTTCTAAAGACAGATTGGCAGCCATAGCCAAAGATAAAGACTTTTCCGCTGAGCAAACTGTTGGCCCCGCCCTGACAGGATGATTGACAGGATGGGAAGACCATGAAACGGAAAATTCAGTCTGGTCAGATGCACTTTCAAAGGCATTTTTGACACAGAATGAGCCCAGTAGGCAGGAATATATGAGTGCAAAGAGCAGAGGCGCTGCTTCCCATTTAATTTTGCCATTATGCCATTTTCCCATTAAAGTTTTTAGCTTGGTATTCTTGGCTGAGACTGAAAATGCATGTAAAATAAATTACATTTCAATTATCATTATACACAATTATCACGCTAGGCATAAATATTCAGTTCTGGAAATACATTTTAATGTATTTTAATGCTATTTCAATACTAGTATATCAAATGGCAAATTAAAATCACAGTACTGAATATGCATATACATACAAATATATTGCCATTTTGCATATTACATTTCCATTTTAACATTGATACTGATATGCTTCCATACTAGAGAAGAGAGGGGCGTAGCTCACCCGACGTGCTCAAACTCTATGAGTCTCCCAAACGTCTCCTATAAAAAAATCACAGGGGCATTTTGGTACACAACACAAACAGCATACGGGATGATGTTTAAACCATTTTGGGACAGGCATTTTTTAAAATTAAATTTCTGTTCTTAGCAAGGTTATTCCATACAAACTCACCTAGCCCTCCAGTTCATGTCATGGGTTTTCTGTGAAGGAAACTCCTGTGAAAACTTCATGAACTCTTGCAAAACCCTATAGCTCTACTCTGAGTACATTTTGTATTATGAATTTTTTGCGATTCCTTGTATGTACACTCTGAGCTTCTCCAGCTGCTTATTTTTTGCTGGATTGGACTGACATTTGTACTGAACATCCATAAAACCATAAGGATAATTTGCGACATGTATAGTTGTTGTCAAATGATTCACAAACATAAGACGTATCATGTTTAGTAATTATAAAAAAATATTTTTTTCTAACCTTTTCTTAATGTAGTATTATTATAATTCCATCACATCTAGAAGTCATTTGGTCCTAAATAAAATACTGAGTGCCACAGATCTTGCTAAATATGGCTCCAGAGCTGAAAATACACTTTTTAAGATATTTTGATAGTCCCTTGAATGTATTAGTTTTCATAGAGGTGGATGATATGGAAAAAAATAATTGTACGATACTTGAAAATTGTTTTTTACGATAAACAAAGTCACAATATTAAATTTTTTCAAACATCTGATCAGTTAGAGTAGAGGAAAAAGAACCAGTACTGCAGTAGTGCTGATCTTTAAAAAATACTATATCTTATTCATTATTTCACATACTGTGTTGCTCTTAATGCAGTTAAATGGGACTAATTTTGCTGTTAAAATGAAACAACAGTTGTTCTGTGTTTTACAAGTACTGATGATCTCCACAATACTTCAGAAAAGTATGTTGAATTGTGTCGTGACATATATTGTCACATTGCCCCGCCTTAAGTTTTTTCAAGAAAATCCATGATGTGAAATAGGGGGGCTAGGTGAGTTGGTACACAACGACCCAATTGTAAAAGCGAGGAGGCGCACGCATATGCAGAGATAAGCAAGATTTATTAAGGGCAAATCCAAAATCAGGGTCGAGACAGTCCAGGGTCATAGAGCCAACACAGATAGATCGGGGGGCAGACATGACATAAACCAGACTACAACAGAACAGATAAAACAGAACATCCAACACAGCATATAACAACCAACCACACAGACAGAGATTCAAACAAGGACCAGTCACCAGACCGGGGAAAACACAGGGCTTAAATACATAAGGGTAACAAGGGACAGGTGCAAACACAGGTGGAGACAATCAGGGGTGGAGTCATGAAACAAGGGGGCAGGACTAGAAAACCAAAACAAACGCACATGGACAGGACTGGGAGGGGCCAATCAGGCCAATAATGCCAGCATGTCCATCAGACCATAATTAGAAACTCATATGTAATATGTACTCATATCCACAGTGATTGGGTTCTTAGTATTTTAGCGTGCTCTACTTAGAACATGAATGATTAAAGTTTGTAACGGACATTCACATAAAATTTCACAGTATCTCTGGTGGAACATAATACTACTATTTAAAGAAAATTCATTCTGAATATCTGCATCGGAAGTCCATATTGATAGCACATCTGCATCTTCGACCGCTGTAAAATCCAAATCTTCAAGCTAGATACTTTCCTCGCAGCTGTTTCCCTCACGGTGCGGCTTCGCTCCATCTACTAGGCCTACTAACCCCACTTAGTAGCAGTCTAAGAAGTAATGTTGCAAAGCATGCGTGGGTCAACACGTGCCAGAAGTGGTCTGCTCAATGTTTGAAGGGTATACGTTGTGGCTATAATAAACCTATAATAAACCAAAGTGAAGCGCTCATCAAAGTTACAGTGCAAAATCTTTTTTTTTTCTTTGTCCTTCTCTTTGTCTTCATTGTGCTCACCTTAAGTGGCACAGCAGTAATGTTCTGACACCTGAGGCACCACAGTGTAACAGCTGCACCCTTTGGAACAGAAAATGCTGATAAGAAGCTAACCTGAGCATGTGAAGAGATGGGTCCAGCATGCAGCTGACACATTTCTTTGTGTGTGTATTCAGGTTTAAACATAAACTTGAGGCTCAAATCATGATTGGACGTGAGTACACTCAGCTTCTCTAGCTCCGTCTTATATTTTGCATAGAATGATACCAAATTGCGCTGAGTGAAACAGATACTGGTCATCCTAATTGGCTGCCTCTTCTTTTAGCTGCTCAAAGACGTTTTAACTGGGGATTTTTTATAGTTCACACGACCTGATGTGATTTGAGTGGGTTGAGAGACGTTTAGAGTGTGTATTTGAAGAAACAGTTTGGGAGGCTGTTAACTTAGAGTTTTTGTTAGCAACAATAGCTAGCCTTGTAACTCCAGTTTAAAACTGGACTTGGCTGATTGACATGAAAAATTATGTGAATTGGATATTTCATCAGACTATTGCTTCAGTGAAGTGTTTCATAGCGCATAGCTCATTTTAAGCTTACCAGTTCGTATAGAAAAACTACAGGATAAATATTGACCAGTACTCAAGGTTTCAATATTAGTATCGGAAAAAGGTGGAATTGTGGCAACTTGAGGTTTTTGAGGATTTTGAGGATTTTGAGGTTTTTGAGGATTTTGAGGATTTTGAGGTTTTTGAGGATTTTGAGGTTTTTGAGGATTTTGAGGATTTTGAGGTTTTTGAGGATTTTGAGGTTTTTGAGGATTTTGAGGATTTTGAGGTTTTTGAGGATTTTGAGGATTTTGAGGTTTTTGAGGTTTTTGAGGATTTTGAGGATTTTGAGGATTTTGAGGTTTTTGAGGTTTTTGAGGTAGCCTATTTCTGGAACGATGCAAAGCAAATATCTATTTCTCAGCACCTCTTGTCTGATCAAATTGATAATGTTTATGTTTTTATAATTACTCAGTAAACATAAAACTATAAATGCTGTCTACCAGTTAGGCTCAGTATTGGTCAAACATCAGGAAACATGAAAAGTCTGTCCTTGTATGGAATCTCTACTATATAAGGAAATAGCGACTGGAGTGGTCAGACTGTATTGACTTTTTAATACAGTATGGCTGTAGCACATCAGTCAGTCATGGTGGATGGTGACTTTGTTGGTTAAAACTCTAGCATGAGCTGCATCCATCCATCCATTCTGTAAGCCGCTTCTCCCTCAGGGTTGCAGGGGGTGCTGGAGCCTATCCCAGTGGACATTGGGCGGAAGGCAGGATACACCCTGGACAGGTCGCCAGTCCATCGCAGGAGAGACAGACAGACACAGACAGTCACTCACACCCAGGGGCAATGTAGCATGTCCAATTGGCCTGACTGCATGTCATTGGACTGTGGGAGGAAACCGGAGAACCCGGAGGAACCCCACGCAGACACGGGGAGAACATGCAAACTCCACACAGAGAGGACCCTGGTCACCCGGCCGGGGAATCGAACCCAGGCCCTCCTCACTGTGAGGCGACAGCGCTACCTGCCGTGCCACCGCCCCCATGAGGTGCAGGATATTTTCATGATACACGATATTTCACAATATTTATTTTTTCATACATCTGATCAATTAGAACAGAGGAAAAAGAACCAGTAGAGCTACATTTAAAGAAAAACTGTGAATACAATGATTTTATTTAAAAGTGGCAGTGTTGCATAAATCCAGTTCAGTGCTTTTAATTGAGTTCTCTTTATACTGAAACATGCAGTTGGTCAGTGTTTCTGACGATATTCAGATATGTTCAAAATAAGCATTTTGTATTGTGATGTGACAGTGATAGATCAGGAGACTTAACGCTGATTTTCTTATCATTTCTTAAGGGAATTAGATAAAAAGGAGATGAGATGAAGAAGAGATTAGAGTTTAGTTGCAGATAAAGATGATTGTTATTAGCTTTGTAATTCTGAGCACTTTTGTTCAGGAGAAACATCTGAGCAGCTTGATGACTTAAGCAAACGTCTCCATTTTAGTTCCATTTCATCTCACTGTTGTCTAGGAGAAGCTACAGAGACATTAAGGAGATCTCTTTTTGGATTTTTCTTTGCTATAGGCGTTGAGCTTGGGTAATGCAAGTCATAAAGGTCAAAACAATAAAAAAAAAATAAAGAAATGAAAGAAAGTAGTCAAAACTTTGCTATTGCTGTTATAGCTCACCTTCTGGGCACATTCTCTAACTCTATCTTGTAGATGGGGCCCAATTTATTCCTTGTAAGTGCCACGTGACTCTGATGTGAACCTCTCCCTTTCCTCCTGCCCTTTCTACCTCCTCTTTTTACTCTTCACGAAGAAATATGGTCCTTCACTGGGCCTACATGATTCATGGGAGCCCACTCTGATCATAAATATCTTACTAATACTGTCTCTTTACTTATTCACAGTGAGGTAGGCTCAGGCTCTGGCACAGGCCTGATTCCAGCCTCCAACATAACTAGATATGTTTCCACTAACACCTTGAGTGGGTTTGTTGACTTTAGACTTCTCAGCATAACTGGCTTTTTATCCCCTAAAGTAAAGAATCAGTGAAGTAGGTGATGAATATTGCCATGCCAAAGATTTTGTCATAGCTTAATACAGTAAAAATGGTTTATTTTGAGGCGTTTCTTTTTGAATAAAGGTGATGATGATATGAATGCCGCTGAGTTTAGAGCAGCAGTTCTCAATCTCGTGGAAGACGCGTTCTATTTTTATTATTTTTCTTTGCTATTCTGAATTCTGTGACACATTAACAGTCAAAATTATTTTATAGGTTGTATTAAAGCAATGAGCCACAAGAGGCTGTGTTCACGTAACAGAGGAAAATTACTGTCATTCTCAGCCTCAAGTGAAGAAGATTTTAGATCTATCAGTTTGATAAAGTAATCACTTGGTATAAGCTGCCACAACAGGGAGCAAATAAACAGGCACTTTACAATTTACATCTGGTGTGCTGAAACGGGGACTTCAATGGATCCCAGTGTAGATGTAAATATCCTTGATTAGAAAACGAACAGTGGCTGTGTTTACATGCAACGATCTTTGCCAATCCGATCAAATACATTCCGATTATGGATTCAGACGGAGGTGTTCATACACTCACTGTACTCAACAATCTGATGAGAATCTCTGTTTACATGCACACTACAAGTAATCTGATCCGAATTTATGCACGTGCGAGTACCACTTAGTGTATTCGTTATCATGACAACGAGCATCATGTGAGTACAGTTAGAGTGAGACAGTGGGACGAGCAGCAGTAGGCAGCGCTTCTCGTTCTGGCAGACTCAGGAAAATGTACTTCATATGCGAGAGGAAGAC
Organism: Pygocentrus nattereri; assembly: GCF_015220715.1. NCBI lineage: Eukaryota > Metazoa > Chordata > Actinopteri > Characiformes > Serrasalmidae > Pygocentrus > Pygocentrus nattereri. Next base: position 20,682,037 of record NC_051239.1, read on the forward strand.
ATCACGCTCTGAGACACATAAGCTGGACGTTAATCCCACTGACAGCTTTTAAAGTTCAAAGCATAAACAGCAACTGCTGGAATACACTTTTGGTGTACATAGAGCTAATGCACCCGTAACCACAAATGCAGTCTGGGATGGATGTACTTGAATTAGCAAATATAGTAATTATTTATTTATCATAGTAGCCTAGTGTCGCCTGAAGGGTTATGATATTCTGGAGTTGTCTCGATTGGCCCCTCCCAGTCCTGTCCAAGTGTGTTTTTGTTTTGGTTTAGTCCAGCCCCTTGTTTTGTGACTCCGCCCCTGATTGTTTTCACCTGTCCCTCGTTTTCCCTGTGTATTTAAGCCCTGTGTTTGCTGGTCTTTGTATCGGTCTTTGTTTGATGTATTGATCTATGTTTGCTTTGTTTGAATCGCTGTGCTGTTGCTTGTATCTGGTTCCTGGACCGTTATGACCCTGATTTTGGATTTGCCCTCAATAAAAGTCACTTACCTCCGCACATGCGTCCGCTACCTCACTCCCCGTTACAGGAGTACTATATTGAAACAAATGAACCCTTAAAAAAAAGTATGTGACTTTTTTTGTAAAAATCATATAAGCATGTTATGGCATTGTTTGATGCCCGGCGTATTTTAAAGAACATGGTTACTAAAGTGTAAATAATTCAAAGTTTGGCCTTTTGCTCTAAAAGTTGTACAGTTTTTTAAGCATTTATCTGCCAATGCAACGTGCATCTTAAGAAACTATCTATCTACCAGCACATAGACATTTGCATGCCAAAAAAGCATGTTTTTCACTGTCTTATTTAGCAGACCAGTATATGTTCAGCAGTATACCCCCAAAGACACACAATCGCCACCATCAACATCACCTATCAATAATACTCATACATCAACGCTTGTCATCAGATGACATCACTGTATTTCCTCCTGGGCCATGGAAGAGAGAGCAGGGTGATGAACGTTTTCTCGTTAGGGTGAGCGGTCTCACTCTTCGTTAATGCTAGGTTAATGAAAGACTCTCGGCCCTCTTCATATCCTCCACGCAATCAACTATTCATGAGTCTAATTTGTAATCCTTAATCTACATGGCAATTCATTTCATATGACCCGTCAAGGTGATAGTGATATTTACATGTAAATACAGAAGTCTATGATGTGTTTTTCCTCCGATGAGCATACGGACGTGATGAATGGCAAAGCCCGTTAAAAATTATAAGTCAGAATCATAACCATGCCATGTTGCAAAGAAGTACTGACGTTACTTACCATAATGTTCCAATATTTGCACAAACATTGTTATAAATGTGTGCTGAGATGTGATTTTTGAGGGCAAGTTTGTGGGTGCCATTAAAACGGGAAAATTTCCAATAAGTACACTTCGTCTTTTGGTTTGTTAGCTGCCTGTTTTGTCACTAGATCATTGTAACATTACATTTAACAAAAATGTGAGTGCAGGTATTGCTATGTTTCTCTCTTTCTCGCTCGCTCTCTCTCTCTTTCTCTCTCTCTCTCTTTCTCTCTCCCTCTCAGCCTGGGGACATGAGGCCATTAACCTCCTGCAGCCGGCGCCTTCTCTCCTTAATGAGGGGCTGCAAGTACGACCTGCACTGTCGTTCATATTTCTCCTCTCTTCAGCAAACCAATCTGAGGTAACCTGTCGCTCTGAAGGAGGGGGATGGGATGAAGGCTTCTGCCTGACCACCAAAAAAGGGGATTGAACATATTTACAAATGAGTGAACATCAGCAGTGGTCTTAAAGGCCACAGTAAAATGAAGCTGATGGAGAGACTGACTTTAAAATAAAGGTGCCAGAAAGGGTTCTTTGGAGCAGTGGCATAGAACAGCAGCGTCCAGGGTTATCCACAAAGGGCCGGCATGGCGGCAGGTTTTTATTCCAAACAAGCAGGGACACACCTGATTCTTGTTTAATAAATTGGTCAATCTCCAGACAACTGATTAGGCATGTTCCTGCTTTGTTGGAATGAACCCCTGCCATAGAAGAACCACTTTTGGCTCCCTGATGGACCTTTCAGTGGATGGTATGAAGTGTGAGTATGAAGAACATTTTTAAAGTTTCTTGAATATCCACATTATGCAAAGCTTCTATAACAATTAAAGGGTTTCCTGCGATAGTACGTACAAGCCAAGAACCATAAGGACTTTTCTTGAAAGTGTATGTAGGCCATGTGAATCCCTCTGGACGTGCAGAGACAGAAAGAATCTGACATATTTTCATTAGGAGATTGGATGCAGTTTTGAAATTACTCCTTTCTTTTATTTTTATTAACATGGATAGCAGAGTGGAATTAATTCCATTGCAGTTCCATATCCTTTCCTTATTTGTCTCAGGATCCCTCACTGGACAGTCCTGATAAAGTCTGACAGTGAGAGCATGGACTGACCCATCAAGCTTCCCCACTGCCCCCCTCCTGAATATCCTTCTCTCCTCTTCTCTCCTGTCCACTCCTCTCCTGTCCTCTTTCCAAGCCCGGCTGACTTCCTGACAGAGAAGCAAATCTAAGATGGCTGATGATGAAGTATTGTGGTTTGAGAAGGTGGACGGAAAGTGCCAGGACTTCATTTGTGTCAGGAGCGCGGCGACGGTAATGAATTTCTGTGGCGAGGACCCACAGCGAGGCCGAGACTCGATGCCAGCATGCTATTGGTAGCACACAATATCCAGCCCACCGTCAGATTTTTATCTCCACTGTCCTGTCACCCTTCATTGCATCACTGCTATAATGCAGGCCACTCATGTCAGTACTTACGAAATGAGCGCTTTGATTTTTATGTCATGGCCAATGATCTCCCCCCAAGCAAAATCAGCCCTGAACCTGCACCTTAGATTACAGAGCTCAAATTCATGCTCTCCTCAATCGAAAGACTTAAAAAAAGGTCTATTAGGGCAACTGGTCTGGCCCATCCACTCGCCTTGTGAAGCTCCTCTGATTCATAATGTTGATGGGCCATATCCAGTTACTTAGGTGGAATCGGAGGAGCGGAGGAGACTTAATTGCTCCCAGCGAGTGCAGTCGGAGGACTTGATTAGAGGCCCCGCACCACTTCTCATGTTCTTCATTTGTGCGGCGACGACCTTCTGCAGAGAAGAGATCAAGCAAGGGTCATTTTAAGAACTCCTCCACTGGGAGCAGACCCCTTTGTCTCTGGAAGCTCTTTTAACTGTTTAATGTCCTGAGTCATTGGATTAAGCTTTGATGAGGAACACCATGTCTTTGTGGAAGTTTTTTTTTCCCCATTTCTTTCTTTCTTTTTTGGAGGAAGGAGATGTTTTTCATTTTTAATTTTTTGGTACATATACACTCAATGACATCGTCTCAATTAATTTTTTGCTATAAGTACTATAAGCAGTCGCTTAAGGCTTTGCAAGTTATACAGTCATGTACAAAAATTTTAATACTCCTGGTCAAGTTACATATTTTGTGACAATAAGTTAACAAATCCTTTATAAGGAACAAGCTTAAATATTTTTCTGCCAATCTTAGTGCACAATGTCTATTTATTTTCTCAGTTTAACAAATGGGTGAAAAACATTTATATTAACCATTTTACATTACATTTTGCAACTTTTTATCAAATACACTATATTTCGCTCGTCTGTCTTCACACGCATATGAACTTGAGTGACATCCCAATCTTAATCCATAGGGTTTAATATGATGTCGGCCCACCCTTTGCAGCTATAACAGCTTCGACTCTTCTGGGAAGGCTTTCCACAAGGGTTAGGAGTGTTTATAATTTTTCACCGTTCTTATAGAAGCACATTTGTGAGGTCAGACACTGATGTTGGACGAGAAGGCCTGGCTCACAGTCTCCACTCTAATTCATCCCAAAAGTGTTCTATGGGGTTGAGGTCAGGACTCTGTGCAGGCCAGTCAAGTTCTTCTACACCAAACTGGCTCATCCGTGTCTTTATGGACCTGCTTTGTGCACTGGTGTGCAGTCATGTTGGAATAGGAAGGGGTCGTCCCCAAACTGTTCCCACAAAGTTGGTAGTTTGAAATTGTCCAAAAATTTCATGGTCTGCTGAAGCTTTAAGAGTTCCTTTCACTGGAACTAAGGGGCCGAGCCCAACTCCTGAAAAATAACCCCACACCATGATCCCCCCTCCACCAAACTTTACACTCGGCACAATGCAGTCAGAACTCGTCTCCACTGCTCTAGAGTCCAGTGGTGGCGCTTTACTCCACTGCATTCCACGCTTTGCACTGCGCTTGGTGATGTAAGGCTTGGATGCAGCTGCGCGGCCATGGAAACCCATTCCATGAAGCTCTCTACGCTGTTCTCGAGCTGATCTGAAGGCCACATGAAGCTTGGAGGTCTGTAGTGATTGGCTCTGCAGAAAGTTGGTGACCTCTGCGCACTATGCCCCTCAGCATCCGCTGACCCCGCGCAGTCATTTTATGTGGCCGTCATTCCTGATCACTTCCACTTTGTTATAATCCCACTGACAGTTGACTGTGGAATATTTAGTAGTGAGGAAATTTTACGACTGGACTTGCTGCACGGGTCACATCCTATCATGCTGGAATTCACTGAGCTCCCGAGAGTGACCCAGTCTGCACCACAGTAGTGTGCTCACTGCCACTACCTTTGTTGAGCCAGTAGGGTCTGGCAATCACAAGGCTAAACATACTCAGCTGTCACTGTGTCTTAAGATGTCTTGACAGTGTTTATAAGATGTCTTGAGACATTTTCTTATGTCAAGACATCTCAAGAACGTCTTACGACGTAAGAGTGAAGACACTGTCTTTGTCTTGAGGCATGAAAGTTGACGTCTTTAGACACAGAAGTAATTATTTTGCGTGTCTTGAAGATGAGGCATGACTTAAGACATCACTTTGTCTTAAGACATAGAGATGTTGTGTCTGAAGACAGTTCAGCTGAGACCAAAAAGTGGTCTATGACAAAAAGCCTAGGTGCTTGGTTTTATACACCTGTGGCCATGGAAGTGATTGGAACACCTGAATTCAATTATTCAGATGGGTGACTGAATACTTTTGGCAATATAGTGTATATTAAGTTCAGCAAATACGTAGTACTTACATACAGAGTTATGATCTGTGTACAGGATGTTATTTAACAAAGCATGTCATTTGACCAGGGGTGCGCAAGTATCTAAACAGGTGACAAAAACAAAAGGAAAAACAAAATAAAGTTTCTTAGTAAGCCACCATGGATCAAAAGGCATTCCATCCCTGGTGTTTCATGGGGTTTTAAAAGAGTGCTGTCTGATAATCTTTCATTGGTGCCCCACTGAGTTGAGATTTAGTGACTTTGAAGGCCATAAGAATGATATCATTTTCATACTCATCAAACCATGCCATGACCTGTGGACAGGGGAAGTGTCATCCTTAAAGATACCATTCTCATCAGCAAATATTTCGTAGCATAAAGGTGATTGGCCGGATTAAATTTATATTGATTATAATTTGATTCCCTCTAAGACAACAAGTGGGCCCAAATCATGTCAGTAAAATTCCTCCACAGCATAACAGAGCGACCCGACTTTTCAGCCTGTCAAGCATTCACACCTGTACCATTCCCTTGGTGTATGACACACATGAAGTCACCCATTAGGGAAAAGGGTGAAAAAGTGTCTCACGTTTTCCCACATCCTTGTGCCTACGTTTTTTGCACCAGTTAACTTTCAAATGTGCATTTATCTTTGGGGTTAATGTTGTTGGCTGACTATTCTTGCTGAAGCTTTGTTGATTTTTCCTTTAATTTAATTAGAATTTTACACAATTTAATTTTGCTTCCACAAAATCGCAAAAGCAGAAATGATTCACATGCCCTCTAATATTTTAATTTAATGACATGCATTTATTTAGTTTATTTTACTTGTACAGAAAATTTCAAGCTGTTTCAACCTTCCGTTTACCCTGTATATTCATACACGTTTTTTTCTCATCACAATAAATTATTAGTTCTTTTTCATTCTTGCCTCCAAAATAATATTGTTGGGCTTGTGTTCTGTGCTTTCCTTCCGTCTTTGCTTGAATGAGCCTGGAATTCGTTACTTACCATGGTCCTGAAGTGGTCTGTATCACATTCCATTAAATGGCTAGAGTTTGTCAGGAATAAAGAAACTTGACACAGCCTGAACACAGTATCATAGCGAGCGTGATACAAGTCAAGTGGTTGCAGCACAGTGGAATTTTAGGAGCTTTACAGCTAAAATGTAGAATCAAGCTAACAGCACAAGCTATTTTGACACAGTCAGAACCTCATGTATTTTTCATTAAGTTCATTAAGTTGTATGTGTAGTCTAGACATGCAGAAAGATATGCCTAAAGGATGTGCATATTTATGTTTTGAAAGCGTAAGGCTATTTATGTATTTTTAGTTTATCTGCATCTGATGGTGTACAAGGAGCACATTCACAGATAAGCCCACTGACAGTTTGGCTCATTAGACTATTCAGGGTTGCAGAACTTGGAGGGAGACAGAACTGTCTTGCCTTAAGAATGATAATGCTAATTGCATTAGATCAAGGGTATAAAAAGGGTGGAACTGCAGCCTTGCTGAAAAAAAGGGGAAAAAATATCACAGTAATAGCGCTCAACTGAGCTGGCTGCCATTAGCGAGATGAATTAGCCAAGTCCATGCAAGCGACAATGGCTACAGAGGGAACCTGATCCTGGAGCCTCCACAACCTGAGCTCCCAGACACCACCAGGAAGCAGACAGAGAGCAGAGCAGCTCCCTCGAGAGCCAGCAATCACATGCACACACACACACACACATAGCATAACCTCAGCACACACTGTCACAGTACTGCAAAAGGGGCAAATGTATACATGCATACCTGTTAACCTGGCAGCACACTGTCATACATGTAGCACTGTTGTTGCAACAAAGCTGTTTTTCCTCCAAAACGGAAACATTATTGGTATATAACTTTATAGTATAATTATAAATTATAAGTTTGTTAATGCAAAGTTTTATTACAAATTATTTTGGAATTGCATAGTGAGTAACACCACACAGCTGACTGGAGTGCGATTCCCCACCTGGGCAAGTACACCATGCTACACCAATACGAGTCCTTGTGCAAGACTCCTAACATTACATTCACCTACCTCTGTAGCCAATTTGTATTATGAACCAGAATTATACAATTCTTTAATACATGGTTTAAAGAATACAAGGAGTTGCACGTTTTTGATATGGCAGTGACTGTATACTCTTCTTGAGTCACATAAAACTATGGATTTGCTTTCTGTACATAACAAGATACAAATCTCTGCTCTATTTGCATCATTGTTAAAAAAAGCTCTTACTGCAGCATAACTACTGTGGGGTATCATATTGTCGTGGAGTGTCTCTTCAATATGCTAAACGTCCTCACCTTGACAGGACACTCAAATTTTTTATCTTCACACTTGAATTTTGAAACACCTTTGTGTGTGTGTGTGTGTGTGTGTGTGTGTGTGTGTGTGTGTGTGTATATACCCCTTATTCCCCTGTACTGAATTTGAACTGAGAATCACTGGTTCGAGCTCTGTTGCTGTGCACCACTGCACAGGGGTGGTGACACTGACTACAAATGAGTTTAAATGTTAGATTCAGGGCTGGCAGCCCCTGGACTCTACTCCATTACACAGGGGAGCCAGGCAGTCACATGCAGACGTGTGTAAGATCACATAGGAAACGAGAGAGAGGGGGAGAAATAGAGGGACAGGGGGAGATGGAGATGGCTGAAGCGAATTAGTGAATGTTTTGCCAGAAACAAGACCCCTAAAATCCCAGAAACATTACCTTGACAACATGACCTCACTAATTATAAGGCAGTACATCCAGTTCCAATCCTGGAAGGCCAAAAACAGTTGACTCAAGTTCGGATGATCCATGTAAAGTCACAAATTTCCAATTCTATCAAGGAATTTCACTCTAAAGGCTGAAGTCATAAATACGAGACATGCGCTGATCATAATTTCTATGACAGATATTGATTCCATTTCTTTACAGTCAAGATTTTTTTTGGTTTATTTAATTTTACTTACATCTTAAATGAACATAAAGAGGCTCTGAGACACATGCACTTCAGATGGAGTGCGCCAAGGATCTGAAGAGCATGCATTTTCACAGAAAATATTCCCTAATAACGCGGTTCTTACAGTCTGTATAAATATATCAGATGTGTTCAGACACCTTTCTAATAGGATCAGCTTTTAACTGCGTAAGCATCCAGGCAATAAACAAGACTAGAAAACAGACTAATGCTAGTTGGTAGTCACAAATGGATATGAAGTAAACAGCTCAAAACCAAAGTGTGCCCTATGAAAAAACACACTTTTATTTAACAACCAGATCTTTAGATGGCTAGGAGGCTAATTCGGGCATATTCCGCTTGTGCTTGAAGTTGAGGTATTAACAAAGGATTCACTCTATGGATTCTACAAATAGCAAAGTAAAGAGTTTATAACATCTGTGCCTCGAAACGCAGGTGGCATTTAGAGAAGGTCGTCTTCTCTAAACGCCACCTGCTCAAATGTCAAAACTTTGTAAGTAGCGTTAAACACAACATGGGAAAATAAAGTGCATCACCTTTAGCTTAGTGTTACAGCAGAGTCACTTTTAAAAAGTAAAAAAATGTAACTTTTTAAATATTTTATAACATTTTCATGATTACATAACAAAAGATACATAGCTCATGAACTTACTGGAACACTTCATTCTTTACTTTAGGCTGTGGAGATGAATAAGTGGTGCTTCGCATGATTGACACAACATAAAATATTTTCTTGTTGGGGTTGTTTTTAAAACTAATAAGTTAAATAATGAAAAAATGCTACTCTCTTGTGCTTGACTCACATTGTTTACATCACATTCGCACAAAACAGCTAAAATAAATCTGTTGATTGTAATCAAAAGTTTTTCGCTCCAGAAACGCAGTTAGCAAACAGCCGATTCCAACTGTGCGCCCATAAATACGACTTGTAAATGGAAAAAAAGTGGTCAAATCTTTCATGTTCCATTGTTATATTTCACCACCTATTACATTTTCTGACACCGTGTGATCAAAGTCCCATCTCGGAATATATGCCTCTTATTCACCTTCCAAATAAAATACAGCTGTGTTTGAGAGGCGGTTTATTCCCAAACTGTGCTAGACTAAGGCCTCCAGAACCACAGCTGTACAATACTGCTATCAAGGAACTGACTGCGACAGACCTCTTGCTCCTTTACTGTTCAAATGACTTATTATGTCTAATACACTTCAGGTTTCAGTGGTAATATGAAATTGCATTCACCGCATGAAGACAGGTTTTTAACCCATTCATTTATTCCTTGATTGTGATATTTCTTTACTGCTGAGAGCTGTAGTGATGTAGTCTGTGATTAGATTTCAGGTATGAGTCATGTCCTGGCCTTTGTCTCGTAAGGCTGGTGAGCGCTGTTAGACACTCTGGGAGAGACCTACTACAATAATGAAAATTGATTAGGACTAAATTAGGACGAAATGAGAAAAATCCTCCTATTATCACGTCTCATCAAGCTATTGAATAATGCTTTGACTGCAGAAATCCTGGCTCGTGGTCATATTTTGATGGTGACACACTGTATCTCGGGGCCTGTTGTCAGAGGCGGCATGGCTGATATTAACACGTTGTCTTTGTCATAATGGCGTCCTCCTGTTCTGTGCCGCGCCGCCTGCTCGTCTCTACTGGCCAGCCTGGCGCTGATGAGCTGTGACATGTGAAGTATGACATCATGCCAGTGGGTGGCCTGTTGGAGGGGCTGCACCAGTGAGGTCACTGGTTTCCTAATGACCTCCTAAGGGTCCGACAGCAGAGGCTCCAATACAAATGCTGCCTCTCGGAGATGTCTTCATCTCTTTATACTTTTTTCTTTCCTGGTAGAAGGCCTGTATAAAGCCTTCTAGATGTTTAAGGTCCTTTTCTCTATTTGTTCTTGCTCTCCGTGGGTTTGTTGATTGTTCAGTTTGGCTGCGACATATTGACCGATTGACTGTTTCACTGATATTTGAATCTCTGATAAGCCTGATATCACGCATTGAATCAATGTTGTTCTATATTAGTGGATATTCAGAAGGGCTCATGTTCCTGCTTTGCCTGGCACTAGAATTTTTGATGAGCAGATTTGCATGTTCCCCAGGTTTTTTCCATAGCCTTAATGGCATTTACTATGGTGATGTATCCCCAGGTTGCAATGCCTGGTGTTTATTCTGGGCTGAATCACAGTTAGCCCTAGGCTGTCTTGATAAATAGCTACTACAGGCCGAATAGCGGAGTGCGCTCTTTGACTCTGTAGGTCATGCTGCCTTGTTGTGAGGACATGGACTAATGCGATGTGAAGTGTTAAGTTATTATAGCGAAAACTGGACGAGGGGGCTGTAAGCGAGGATGTCAGGCAAGGTGGAGAAAGGCAAGAACCAAGGAAGGTGAAGGAGAGAAGGTCGTGAAAGAGAGGGAGAGGGAGCCAGAGATAGTGAACAAATGAACGGTTAAGGAGAACAAATATCACCGTGATGGTATTAGAGAGAGGTGAAATTGCCAGCTGATGACTGGGGCGAGCACGAGAAGGGCAAAGCGAGAGGGAACAGTATGCAGCAGGGAGATAAAGAGAGATGTGGGGGGAGGAAGGTAAAAGTGGTGGGCGGTTGAAAGAGGGTGATCAGAAGAAGAGGCTGAGGAGGAAGACTGATGGAGAAGAAAGTTAAGAGAACGCAGAGCGAGAACTAGAGGCAGAAGTGGGCTCGTTAGCGCGCATTGTTTGTGCGAATGTGGCTGAATAATGCAGCAGTAACTCGGCTCTGCGAATCTCCTGAGCAAAAGCCTCAGCACCTGTCAGAGAGACACAACGACGAAAACACGCCATTATTACAAAGCCAAATAAACTCGGAGTAATCGCTTGCAGATGGTGGAAACAAATCGCAGCTGTTAATATTGTGTGAAACACAAAATATGAAATATAAATGCAGCACTGTGGGATTTTGTAACGCAAATCCACACACGCCAACCAACCACCACCATGTCATTAGAAAGACAAGAACCTGCCTCATTGTGAAAGACATGGCACATTCCCCAACAGGCAAGGAATCGAGAGGCTGATAGTTGAGAGCTAGACAGAGAGAAGGAGACAGAAATGGAGGGGAGAGGAAAAGGAGAACTAGAGAAAGTGAATGGCAAAAAGGTCTGATTTTCCTGATGTGCCTGTTTCTCCACTTTCTCTATAGGCCTATTTTGCTCTGCTGGATGTCAGTGTATTTTAGTAGTACAAAGGCTTCCCACGCTGGATGACATGGCGGTGCTGAGAGGTAAAGAGAACACCTGTCTACTGTCACCAGACTTCAGAGCTGTGCCATTACTCAGTACACGCAGATAAGACCCCATCACTGCTCCTCTCACCCCACTCCATCACTTTGCTCCACGACTGAAGGCAATGAATTGTTGTTGAAGGGTTTTATTAGGAGGTAACTACAGATGTGTGCAGTTGGTGAAGGAAGAACAGTTCTAGCATGTGATAATTGGCATGGCAGTAGAAAACAGCAACTCTACTAAATATCTAAGAACATTTCAACTGTATACTTTTAAAAGAACATACAACTTTAACGTTTTATTTATGATATAGTATTGGAGCGTTCAAAGTTTTGGAAATCTCAAATCAATTCTTTTGAGTTAACTGGTAATTCAGTCATTTTCGACAGTTGTGCAATGCAATTCTGTGAGCACACTGGAATGCATCAAGGACAATGAATCTCAAAATATAGGGTAAAAAGTGTAAAATCTGTAACCGATCTGGCGTATCATAGGCTGTGCCTGAAATGTTGCCTATTCAGATAGTCTTCTAAGACAGAAGATTAAAGGCAGCATGGCTGTGTCCTTCGCTTTTCCAATTTATTTATTATTTAACTATTTCCAATGCAGTCAAGAGAAAAAAAGCAGAAGCACCAGTGCAGTAGAAGAGAGAGATGGGTTTGCATTATTTGTGACAATGTTTTTTGACAAAAAAAGCCCGTGCAGCTTGCATCTTGTAGTTTGAAAAGTATAAGCCTTCAACTGTTTAATTTGGAATAACTATTACAGAGTTTTTAAAAAGCCTATTTATCACAGCTCAGCTTTAGCTGAACTTATTGGGTGGCTTACCTATGCATACTCATTTTAGCTTAACGGGTCATTTTTTAGAGCAACAGTACCTGTTAGTTAATTTGACTAATGTAAGGTAACATCCAAGATAAGCCAATGTTTAGGTGGCTTAGCCAGTAAACCCAGTGAAATGTTGGTGTTTGCTGAGCATTATGTCTTTCTGTGAGACGGATGTTTCACTTACATAAAATACCGCATTGCAGTTATAGAACTGGAATTATCTTTACCTTCTGAAAATATATTCTCACCTGAGTGAAAAATATGGAAAGGCTACTGCAACAACACAGCTGAATGTGAACAGCTAGCACTGAGCTTTCAGGATCTCAGTGGCAGATGAAACAGCAAGGGCAGCCACACAAAAATCAGCAAGTAGACTCTTAAATGGGTTTTATATGATTCTAGGCCTGTACAGAACCTTCATCTTAATTAAAAACAAAAATATCAACCAGGGGGTGTGATAAACAGTCGGATAACAATAGTGTTGCAATGGATAAAAATGGTTTTACATTTTTCTGACGCTCTTATCCAGAGCGACTTACAATTTGATCATTTTTACACAAGTAGGCAAGGTGGTGTTAGGAGTCTTGCCCAAGGACTCTTATTGGTATAGTGTACGGTGCTTACCCAGGTGGGGGATTGAACCCTGGTCTACAGCGTAGAAGGCAGAGGTGTTAACCACTACACTAACCAACCACTGGTTGAACACTGGTATGTGTATATTGAAGTGGAAATGTGTTACACTGTATATAAACCTATTGTTAGATCTTCATGTAAAACGCGCTTCATGCATGTCAGATTTTCCAGGAATAGTTAAAAGTTCAGCAAATGTAGTTCGTTACTTAATCAAGTCGCTCATTTTTGTTTTGTAGATTTTTATGTTTTAGATTTTTGGGAATCATGCTAGATTTTCCTAAATTTTGTAGATTTAATACTTACACAACCAACTCTCAATATGACACAGGACCTTTCTCAAATTTCAACATGAATGTCTTAAAGTCTCCATGTCACTGACAATATTTGACATGTAGTAGACTTTTAGACAATTAGTGGCACTGTCTCAAGGATAACCCATCTCATATATCCACCATCCTGGACCTTCTTACCCACATTAATCACTCAGTGACACACTACAATGGTGAGCAAAAGCGTGAATTGAGCTACGGTGCCAAACTTCAGAGTTTCAGTCCAACTACCGACCTCCGAGTATACTTAATTTGACAAAGTATATGTAATAAATCACATACTCATTCTGGAATAACCACTCCATTTATATTCAGATATTAAAGGACTGGACATTCTCCTTTAAAATGTAATGTGGGGTTCACTTTGGTGCAGGAATAAGAGAGAGCGCAGTGTAATAACTTCCAGATAGCTGTACTCTCCCAGAGAGTCATACATCATACTTTAACAAGTACCAATCAACACATCTCTTCTCTACACACCATCCTATCCCTCTGTTTCCTGGGAGAGGACTGAAGAATGTCTTCACATGAAAATGTGGGCTTTGCATATTATTAGTGTATCCTCTGTGTTAAGGTTATTTACTTTATTAAAAGACCAAACAATCACTAAAAGGAACATAAGCCTTTTTTGGCTTTGTAACGTCTGGTGAACAGTATAATGGTTTAAGGTCAAAATTTCTGCATAATTAAGCGTTAAGATGCAAACAAGGTCATTTAGGGTGGTATGAGGTCAAATGCTTCTTTCTAGAGAAACTAGAGTTAGAAGTGTTCACAGCAGAGGAAGCCAAGCCTCTTCATTTTTAATTTTACTATATAAAATGGATACAAACTCATTGCTTAATACAAGGTTTTGGTCTAAAACTTTTATTTTTTAAAATCCTTTTAAATCTTTAAGCTTGTGACTTGGTGGTTGCCAAGTTGCTGCTAGGCAGTTGCGATAGTACGAGGGGTGTTTACTGAGTGGTTGTTAGGGGGTTGCCAAATGGTTGCTAGGTGTTGTTGAAACTGAATGGGACTTTGGAAGGAATGAGAGAGGAAAAATCAACACGTAGAGGAGTGCGGGTCAGCATGGCTGTGGATTAGAGCTTGGGGAGGTCAGTTTCATGGCTTTTGGGCAAAGAAAAGAATAGGGCTGGGATATAAGCAAAATAAATGGGCTCTATGAAAGGAACAAAGGATGAAAAAAATAAGTGCAGGTCACAACATCATTGACCATTGTGCCCTGGGGCCCTGAGATAGCACATGTGTAACAGTGTCCTTTGACCAAGCAGCAGTGCAGTAGATGGTCAGGCAATGTTTGCACCCCATTCACTCTTTGGGGGAAAAATTTGTAATTTAATGAAGATTGTATGAAACTTTATGTCTGTTCAAAAAGCTGTAAACAAGCACACCATTCCTGATCAGGCCTAACATCCTGGAGTTGGAATGATGTCAATTTTCCAAAGATTGTATGACAAGTTAGTAGACTAAAAGACGTAAAAATGAGGAAAAAAGCACAATACATGTTGGATAACAATAGTGTTGTGCATTGCTTTGCGTTGAGCAATCACTAATAATCTATTAAGATCCATTTCCTAGATCTTCCATGTGTGAATAAGACACGGAATGAGCGGCGCACATCACACATACACTTACGGAGTGAGAGAGAGAGCAGCAGCAGATGAGCAGTAATAGGTCTATGAGTGAAGCGAATGAAATATTAAAAGCCTGTAATGAAAAATAGGAGGTTTGCTTTTTCTCTTTGCACTTTCAAATGTGTTTATTAATTTATGCTTTTAAATCATAACCATTTCATTTGGTCCAGAGTAATAGCGAGCAATGAGAATGGCTTAAAATTTTAATGCATAAACAATGTCCTGCCATTGAAATATAACATGGGTCTTTGAACAATGCACCAGCAGCAATTAATCAAAAAGAGGAGAAAATTACATTTCATATTTAACTGAATATGAACTCTTCCTTAATAAATGATATCTTCCTTTGATTTTATTGGTGTCAGCTCAGATCTAGAAGATTGCTAATAAACTGTAGGATTTCCATAATTAATGATGCATGCTTTTCATGGTAAATTTTTCCAGAGAAATGTTGTCTTTAATGAACCTCAGAGAATGCTGTAATAGACCATCTCTTTAACAAATGTAATTCCCCATCTTCTAAAGGTCCTTTGGTCAATTCCGCTGATTTAAACATATTTAGCCAATTGTGAAGTAACAAAGAGAGATAATATAATGGATATTGTTCTTATGTGTTTGCTGCCATATTGCTACCCCATGCATTCATATTAAAAGAGCAAAAACTTGCAAATGGAGGAAAAATATTGGCCCATTATGCTGTCTAGTGATAGTTATGAGTTTCATTAAAATTGTACAAATTCTAAAGAAAAAAATGAATCCAAGTAAACAAAAAAGTTTACTTGCAGAACAATCTGAAAACTCATAACAAGAGAGTGCATGCAGCATGAGTTTCCTCTTCTGCTCTGTGGTCAGGTTAAAAGGCATGGCTCATTTTAGAGAAGTCTACAGTGAAAATTGGAATAAATGGATGTCAATTTCCATTTTAAATTGGTAGCCAATGACCCATGGAGGCAGCCCTTTCCACCACAGACAGACAGAATAACTTGAATTAGAAGCGCCTGACATTTCAGTTAATTGCTGCGAGCATGCCCAGCTTTCGCAGTCACCTCCAAACCAGGTTCAATTAAGTCCTCACCTTCGCGGCCGAGGTTTAAGGGAAGAGCAAAGGCTGGAGAAAGTGAATTGCTCTTAGACGATCCTATGGCCAGTGGGGACTTTCTTATAATGTCAAAAAGTCAAAGGAAGAGCACGCAAATTAAAATTTAAGGAGCCAATATCTGATATTCACTTGTTTTTTTCATTCATTCATTTATTTATTCATTCACTTTTTTTTTTATCCATTTAGTTATCTTTGGTTCCAACTGTTTTTAAATATAAAAGCTGAATCATAAAGATTTTTAACTTGATCATTAAGCAGTGTCAGATTTTTAAAACATAAATCCTAAAAAAATGTTTCAAATGGACAAAATTTCTAGAGAAACTTCTCTACATATGCAGGACTGGGTAAATGTCTCAGACTGTATGATGACTGACAGCAGGCTTTTATTTAAATCGGTGAGGGATTATCAATGGTCATGAGAGTTAGTGGCCAGTGCAAGTTAGGAATTTGGCCATCATGTAAACACCATTAGCATTTACTATATTATATAGTATAACACTGTGGATAGGTCTCTATGAAAGGCTAACATTTAAGCAACTTTGGTATTTGTCAGCTAATGCTCGGAATTTCCCATCTCCGTGTAGTAAAAATGTCAGCTAGAAATTCCTACTTGGATTAAATGGTTAAATCTATAAACCTGACCCTAAAGTTGGCTGTTGTGAAGGTACATTATGAACAGTAAATTCAGAGTCATATCAATGTTAGTTCACTAGCTTCTTGTAAGCAATACTGGCTTTCATGGAAGTACCTGTATTTTTCCCACTTTGTAGCTCGAACGCACATAGGTTCAAAATGATGCAGTTCCGAAATTCCCATCTCCTCATAATTTGACTAGTCAACAAATGTTGCAAAAAGATCTTAGTTAATTCATTTGCCCACTGCCTAGCAGCTCAGACACCCATTCAGAGCATGCTAACTCATTTATGAAAACATCACCCAAATGCGTCAGTTACCAGAGCAAGTTGGTCAGCATCTTACTCATATTTTTCATTCCACCTTAAACAGAGCAGCAATTACATTTTACTGCTGCTCCTTTTAAGGTGGAATGAACATTTGTAATAAGAAGTTGGCAAATATCAAGTTCTCTTGGATAAAATCCAGTCCCAGCAGTTACTTCTCCCCACAGGATTCAAGCAGCTGCTAAGTGCCATTTTTGAACGAATGACACAAAGAACTCACACCACAGGGATGTTAATGGCCACCAATTTGCACCTCTGTTTGGTTGTAGAGTCCGCCTCTATGTGGTTGTGGATTCTATAGCTTGCTGGGAGTAAGATCATATGTAAATGAATTTGTAATATATTTACATATAAGCATATTCTGTGAAGTGATGAACATCTGTAATGATGAAGCAGCCTTCTCAATCTGGCAGTCTGATGGATGAGTCTTGGTTTGACGAATGCCAGGAGAACGTTACCCGCCTGATTTCAATGTGCCAATTGTAAAGTTTGGTGGAGGAGGGATACTGCTGTGGGATTGCTTTCAGGGGTTTGCCTATACCCCTTAGTTCAAGTGAAGCGAAAGCTTAATGCTTCAGCAAACCAATACATTTTAGACAATTGCATGCTTCCAACTTTGAAGGAACAGTTTGGAGATGGCCATTTTCACTTCCAGTCTGACTGTGCCCCTGTGCACAAAGCATATGGAGCACAAAGCTCCATAAAGGCATGGTTGGGTGAGTTTGGTGTGGAAGAACTTGGCTGGCCTGCAAAGAGCCCTGACTCAACCCCATTAAATACACGATTAAATACCGGATGAACTAGAACGGAGATTGTTAGTCAGGTCCTCTCGTCCAGCATCAGTGTCTGACATCACAAATGCTCTTTTGAATGAATGGGCAAAAATTCCAACTGACATGCTCCAAAACCTGGTAGAAAGCTCTAACAGCTGCAAAGGGGCAATCAACTCCATATTAATGGCTATGGATTTAGAATGGGATATATAAGCTAATGTAGGTGTAATATATAGGACACGGATGGCATGCATGTGTGAAATGTTGAAAATGGATTCCATCAAAATGTATATTTCAACTGAGGGGGTGGACTTGCAGCTCACGGCTATTGTGAAAATAGTGTAAAATGCTGGCTTCACTCACTGTCGCACACAACTAAAGAAACTTTTACCAAAGGGCTTTGGTAAGCAGCTGCTGACAAAACTTCTACCCTATTGGTATAAAGAATCACTAGAGTGGTATAGTTCCTTTGGTTGAAAAATACAATTTCCAAATATGTTAAAGAATTTCTTTAGAATTTAGAATGAATAGAAATAATATTGTTATTAGTAATAATAAAAATAATAATGTCTGTATTTATAGAGTGCTTTTCCTGCCAGTGACAGCTCTGCCTTACAGACAGAAGAGGAAACTATGAGCATTAATTTAAAATCAAATTATTAATTATGCACTAAGCTTGACTGTCTAATAAAAGGTGGAATTATGTATGTGTATGACTTGCTGAGATATTTAGAAAAATGTTATATCACCGTATATATCGCTAATATTCAGCTATGCCTCGAAGCTTTTGAATTCTTGGAGAAGTATTTTTTTTCTCTTTGGAGCACGAACACTCATAATGAATTTACATTGTTGTCAAACACTCTTAACAAGATGTTCCTATTGCATTAATGCATTCAGCATGAAAACGCCATTTAAACAAATGAGCCTATTGAAGGAGCTCATTGGCAGGTAAATCGTTCCAGTCGGATCAAAGGGGGAATTGTTGAAATTGGCTTTCATTATTCAAGGTCTGCATATTATTTCTGCCGCCCCTAATTACAAGAGGTATTGACCACTGGGAGCACTTGATTGAGGCGGTGCTAAATAGGTTTACCTGCAAAAGGACTGAAGGTCAAACTGCTTATTGCCTTCCTCCCACTGCCACCCCTCCATCTCATTGCAGAGTAAAGACACAGCACAAAGAAAAGATGCCCCAGAATTCTGATTTTGTTGACATTTTTATATCATGGTGGAAGTGTAGTGTAGTGTATATGATGGAATTGTAGAAGACACTTTTATTCATTCCATGATTTTTATTGGAAAACAGCAATGGAACATCTGTAAAAAGCACCTAACACATTTAGTTTTTTGCTATGTCTTAAATAACTGAGCAAGATTAAATATTTAAAGTCAATGTGAAATCATATCGCATTTTCTATATATAACGTGATGCACTTCCAAGTCTTCACTGGGAAGCTAAAGGGGATGGGAAACATTATATTACTGATTAATGTTATTTATCCCCCACCTGCTAGTTCACAGTGATCAAAAATCAGAAGAGGTTTTAGAGGTTGGCGAAAGTCTTTACATTTCACTGGAGGATTATGGGAATCTTGTTTTTTAACTAACAAGGTAAAAAAGGTCCATTTTGATTTTCACATTGCCCTCAACACGCCCATCTCTGCTGCACCTTGTTTAGTGAGTTTGGACATTGCCTTAAACATGTTATTGCAATATGAGAAAAGACTCTGACTGTTGGAGGGGAGAGAACAGTGAAATGTTGGGCTGGAATTATTCTCTGGGTCCTGCTCTAAGACTTCACCACGTCCGAGTGGTGTACTTCTGGTGCCCTTTCTGTGGCCTTTGTGAGAATGTGAGCAAAAATGCACTTGTTTATTAATTCGCTGACCTACATAATGCCTGTAATCTGAATTCAGATGCTGTAGATGAGCCATTAGCTCATAAAAAAGAGAGGATGCTGCATGCCATGCATGGAGAACCTGCATGTCACACAAATCTGTCCTCCGTGAGTTTCTTGTATTATAGCAGGGATGTCCAGTCGTATCCATAAAGGGTGAGTGTGGCTGCAGGTCTTCATTCCAAATAAACAGGCGCAGACCTGATTCCACTCCTTTAATCAGCTGGCCAGTCTTCAAGCAGTTGATCATGTGTGTTCCTGCTTTTTTGGAATGACAACCCACAGTTACACTGGCCCTTTGCAAATAGGATGGGAGACCCCTAGTCTATGGGTCTGCATGGTGTTAATGCCACAAAAGTGTAGACTTTACAGAGGACTTCAGGGCTTAGGGTGCCATTTGGGACTGGGCTGTAGAGATGGAAGTTGGAGGAGCTTCAGGTGTGCAAGGAGCACAAATCATTCCCAAACTACTCCATAACTCCATTTTGAGCATCTTCCTTTTGTGAGGGGATTATGGGACTATTGTTGTTTACTTTGGGCAACTTAGTTGTAACACCATGTTACAACTTACCCCTGCCATGTGGACGTGGTCCTTCAGTCTGGTTCTCCAGCCTCTCACTATGAGTTGATACAGTGCAACGTTACTGGCACTAAGGAAGAGATAACAATAATAAAACGGTCAATTCTGTGACTTATATAGGCAACTGAATAATCAAAATCAAAAAAATCAAAAAAAGGTCAGATTGGCCATGCTGGAAGGTGACCGACAGCATATTCTGCTTGAACTTGTTTAGTTACATAAAACATACATATTAGATTTTGCCACACTCTCCCCTGTTAGCTGTTATATTGGAAAGAATTTCCAGGTTAGCGCGCTCTTTGTCTGAATGGGGCCAGTAAAGCCCAGGTGTGATGATCATCTGCGTCTGCCTGGCTGTAGCAGGTGCTAGCTGGATCTAATGTGCTCTCCCCTTAGTCTGAAGGCTCCTGCTTAGATTGCACATTTCTTACACTATTTACAACAAGTCAGCCAGGTCACTGGCGAGTAATGGAAACACTGTTTGCTTACTGATTCATACATTTGTGGTAAGCTGGCCTGCTGTGCGTGAAAAACAATGTGTAAAAAGCTTTCGAAAGCTTTGTGTGTTGTTCCTCTGAAATGGTTAAAAACAAGCAAGTTGTAGTTTCAGCTGATGGTTAGATGTATGAGAAGGCTTGAAGCTGTTCTCAGGTTCAGGTGCAAAGTTTGGTGTCTGTGCTTCTAATAACTTTTCCAGTTGAAAGACAAACTTGATGTCCGTCCATCCATCCATCCATCCATCCATCCATCCATCCATCCATCCATCCATCTTTTAATAAATTGATTAAATTATTACATTGAACAAATGTGAATAGTGTGGTTAAATAAAATAAATAAATAACTGCATGGGAAATCGATTGGTCAGAGGAAAAAAGTAAACATTTCCATGGCCTTTAATATTTCTAACAAAGATATTAAAAGTTTGAAAGACAACAAATAAAGGTGTAAAAAAGTATGCTCTTCCCTCTGGTAAGTATAGAAAGAGTGAAATTATGAATACTACTCAAGTAAATCTTCCAAAAAGTATTGAAGTATCTTAACAAAGTACAATCACTTAAATTTTTGTTCCACCCTTGGTGGATTTATTGGTGGCCAAACTGACAAATTAGCTTCACTTAAGCCATCATGAGCTTTTTGCTTGGGTTTACCAGCTTCATCAATAAGAGATACTGAAATATGAAAAAAATCAAAAGAGATTACTCTCTATAAATATACATTTGCTTCAATGTTTTTCTGAGTACTCAATAAAAATTCTCAAAATTCCCCAAATTCTCAACAGCTGAATATTCTGCGCAGTATAGAATTCTTCTAAAAGTACTTAGTAATGTACGAATCCTTGGAAAAACTCCACAAGTAGAGTAAATGATCATCACATCATTATCCCTTTAGTATTTTTATATATGACACAGCAGGTTCTATTTGGTCTATTCCAACTTTATGAATTTCAGAAAAACAAAATATTGTGATGCATTTGATGTATTGTGAAATTGCCTTGAAGTACTGAGATAATATTTTTGCCATACTGCCCACCTAAAATAAAATAGTGGTTTTCAGCATTTCCATAACACTTTCACATGCAATATAGATACACATTCCCTCAAATTAAAGTCTAAAAAATTCAACAAATATTAAGAAAAGGAATTTTTGCAGCATTTGTCAGAAGTCTCAAGCAATAATTAGTAATATTAATAGGGTTTTGTCTCTGTGCCACATGGAACAGCTTCTAAGAAGCTGCTGCAAGGATCCATATCATACCGAATACTTCAGTTGGCCCCAGCAGCCCATGTCATGCTGAAAAACCTATCTCTTTCTCTTTGACAGATCGTAAGCCTGTAGGGGAAACCATGGTTTCTATAAGGGGGCTGTCACTTCCTCTTAGAAGCCCTGTCACCAGCATGTGTTCCTTCCATAGATTTGGACTAATGTCTTTAAGATATTGGTTTCTGATTATCTAAGTAACGTGACACTAGTATTCATGCATTAGCAGAGTGATGTGTTTAATTCCGCTTGTGTGCTTGATTTGATGTATGTGCATTAAAATAGAACCAATTGCATTTAAATCTCTGTTGACATAAAGGGGCTGTTGTGCTATTGCATGCAAATAGCATGGTTTTATTGAAGTATTGAGAAATAGTAAGTGTTATCGGATTGTCCGGTAATAAACCGGGTGTGTAAAAATAACCAGACTTTTCTTTGTGCCAGGGCTGGTATTGCCCATTAGTTGACCACATAAATAAATAAATACATACATAGATAAACAAACAAACAAGGAAACAAACAAATAAATGAACACATATTTTTACAAATAACCTTCACATAAGTGCAATCTGGCTCCATATTTAAATACTGAGTAGTATTTGGACACAAGCCACGTACTTTCACTTAAGTTGTTTTTTAAGTTGTCTTATATCAACCTATGGAACTGCTCATATGCTAATTCCACTTAATAAATAAACAATATTAATTCAGTTGTTTCATTACTTGTACTCTTGATACTTAAATAGTCCCATAGTAAAGTATTTAATCTTTATATCTTTATTTTAGCTTTGCACTGAGATTAAGTTAATAAAACACACACACACACACACACACACACACACACACACACACACACACACATATATATTTATATTTCTAGCTGTATTTATTAGTAAAACATGGTATTTTAACAAGCTTTACTACTGCTACTTCTACCACTACTACTACTAAAAATAATAATAATAATAACCCTGCTTGCAAAGAAAAAGTCATGATATCAGGATCTTCCATCATGAAAGGAAAAGTTTATTCATGTTTGAAATTACACATAACTACCACAAGGAAGACTTTTCAGTCCAGGGTGTAGTCTGGTTAGAAAGAAACACGAAACATCTTTAGTACATTAGAATCACTGCCACAAATAAATTTTCATGTCTTCTTTTTTTAATCAGTTTCAGAATCACATACGATACAAAAAAAGAGAAAGAAAGTTGGAGCCCTGTCACACAGAGCCTGAAATGTACAGTTCTGAATACTGAAACCTCTATGCATTACAGATTTTTTTAATCATGATTTTTTTTTCCTTTTTTTAAGTGAATTAGTAACAAGATGAGCAACATTCAAAATGTTCTTCGCTATTTACAACAGTTTAACTGTTTGGTGTTAATTTTTAGTCCCATGTCCCACATTCCCCACCACCCCAGCACCCTCCCCAAAAATTCACCACAAAACCCGCTCGGTCTCTGTGTTATTCATATTATTCGTATTATGGTCGTCATTGTTTTTTCTTTTTTTTTCTTTTTAAAAGTTGCGAGAAAGCAACTCATTTTCTTAGAAGATTAAAATATACATTAGATTACATGGAGAGAGAGAGAGAGAGAGAGAGAGAGAGAGAGAGAGAAAGAGAGAAAGTTTATTACAAGATACAACCAAATGAATCTACGTAAAAATGGATAAATAAAGTTAAAAGGATGGTGGTGATATTGTTGAGAGGTAGTCAGTGAGAGCACTCTAAGCTAGAGAAATGTTGGAAATCTATTGGTTTTTCTATGAGTCTGAATGAGGTAATAAAGCTGTGTATTGATTTGTGAGATGTATAAATACTCTTAAGCTATATTATATACAAGACCGTCTTTTTGTTTTTCTTGTCTGTGAATGGAGTCCCTACGAGCCAAAACCATGGAGTGCTGAAACATAACGGTGTTAATGTAAGACTCATATTCTGCATTATATAAAAAAACCAGGTCTCACATAATATGAGACTCACTTCAGTTTACATTTTGTGATGCATCAATCAATGTTTTATGTTTGAAAATAATACAATTATGGAACACATATATCAAGAATTTCATACCCCCAAAATGGAGCGGATTCATTTCGATCACCTAATTTAGGACCATGCAAGGACTTAAAAAGAAAAGGTCAGATAAAGAAATGCATTTCTAAAGTTCCCAAAGCTGCCTTCTTTAGCATATTAGCCCTGTAAAATGAATGGGTTTGAGTATTTACCTCTATCGGTCCTTGCATTCCTGTGTACTAGCTTTGTTTACAGTAGACGAGGAATGGGTTATGAAATATATCTACTTAAATGCATATTCACTGAAAAGACTTGAGTAGAAAAGAGACCATGTAATTCACACAAAATCTGAGAATGTATACTTATATACCAGAAGAAGCAAAACCAGTTGATGAATATGTGCAAAGCAGAACGTATTAGAAGTGAAACTGCTGCTGAGTGCAGAGAGCAAGTAATTCAATTCCTAAGAGCTTCTCAATGTTCTAGAGAAATGTCGGCGATAATGGGGACATGAACATGGGGGGGGCGGGGGGCTGGGGTTCAAAGAGGCTGCAGACAGCTTATTGGTAGTGAGTTTGTTTTGCGTCTCTGATCGGTCAGTCCATGGGTCTGTGGTTTGGTGATTGGTTGTCCACAGTCTAGGGAGGAGCTGTGTCACTGAAGAAGAAATCAGTTCGAGGTATCAGAGTGCACACTACCAGGACCTTCTGTTGGGGAGATCACAGAGGACGGGGTTGTAGCATCTTGCCATCCACCATTAGCCTGCAGCAGGAAATGCAGACAGAAATAATGTCAGTACTGGAATCTGAATTGTTTATTAGCTAAGGACATTTTCACATACAAGAAATTTGTTATGTCGCATGTTCACACAAAGACAGGAAGACATTTCTATCAAGATAAATGAGAGCATGAAGTGGATTGTAATATGTTGTTGGGAGTGGGCTTTACACATACATGAACGGTAACACTACATTATGACTAACACAGCCTTTATTAGAGAAATAAAATGTGTTAATGTGTTAATATTTTCAAAAGCCCTTCCTAAAAATCTTGCATTCAAAATTATTACTAAATGCAATTAATGCATTTCCTATACAGCTGCTGTCACAAAACCTTGTATCTCAAAAATGGTCATTTTACAGGACACTTAGAAATCAGTCATTTGTCGTGAAATTTTAATACATTGTAAAGGGCAGCTAGAACTGTCCAACTGCCAAAAAATGACAGAAATATAACACAAAAATGACCGATACGGCACACAATCGGGTTGTTTAAGCAGCAGCCACAGTAAGTCCAATGTGTGCATTGTAATGAACAGGCAAAAATGTATCTGTGCAACAACATTATAAATAATGAACTGACAAGTATTTGTGCATCTAAGTAATATAGCAGTGAAAAGACCACACTGTTTAAAAATGACACGTTGGTCTTCCAGAATTAGGGAAAAGTCAAGTTGATACAAAAAGGAATTACATAACAAAACAAAGCAACAAATGCAGCATACACATGCCTGTGAGAACAGGTGTGTGTGTCCATCCCTGTTTGTGCAGAGCTCTGCCTGGTCTCAGCACATATTAGGTGAGAGACGTCTGTTCATATGCATACTAATACATTAAAAAATCATAGGGGTGGGAGTAAGTGTTCAGTAATGCCAACGGCCATCTCGCTGCATTTACACTGGCATCAGCCCCCTCCCTTTCTCTCTCAGCTGCCTCCCTTCTCTTGGAAAACAAATTCGCCTTAACGTTGCAGGCAAAGGGAACGATCTCTGAAATCAATGTCTAATCAGATTTCGGCGGTGGGCCGACAGCTTGTCGCTCCATATTTTGATGTGAGTCAGGAGGAGGGAAAGCCAGGCTGGGTGGGGTGGGGGAGGGGGGACGCTGAGCGAAAGTGACGGTGGAGGCCTTTCCTCCACCCAGCGCGCCTGAGTGCCTCTGACTGAGGCGTGTGGCTCCCGGCAGAGACTAGCCTTTGCTGGATTGTTTCTCCTCTCCTCTCCTGCCTCTACTCCCTCCCCTCCTCTTCTCCTGCTTCTTACAGTCACCACAACAAAAGGTTATGGAAATTTACTTAAGATGCGCAGCATTATCCCAACAGTCTGTCTGTGTTACTGTAAAATGTGGTGAGATGCGTGCTGTCGCTCTCTCTCTCTCTCTCTCTCTCTCTCTATATATATATATATATATATATATATATGTGTGTGTGTGTGTGTGTGTGTGTGTGTGTTTTGTGTGTATAAAGTGATGTCAAACGCTGTTTATTAAAATACTGCATTTAAATCCCAAATTAATTTCAGTCACTGCCATTGTGAATTCGGTTTGAACACTGAACCAGTAATATGAGTAACATGAAGACAAGAAGATGCCTCCACATTTCTATTGAAATGTTCATCATCCTTTTTTTATACTCACAGTATAAGCAAACTATGTTTCAAAAATGTTTTAAAAAGTTTAAAAAGGAAAAAAATGGAGGTCTTTTTATTATTTTTTTTTACTTTTCAACATCATGTGGGCATGGCGGCTGTGTGTATCATTTCTGATAAAGGGACCAGGAGATTTGCTCCACAATTACTTGGAATAAAATCTCTTTACATTAAAGTTACCATTTTTGAAACTTGCTCTTCTTCGCACGGTGATGATATATAACATGTCTGAGTGTGTGTGGTGTGTTTGGGGAAGGAACGCTCAGTGGCGGAATTAGAATTTTGCTGATTTAGAGTTCCTGGAATAGGTCAATAAACAGATTGATCTGGCTTCTTCCAGCCACAGTGTCTGGGCTGAGGCTGAAATAAGAGCGTTATGAGGAAGTCTGCTCAGCCCTGGTGACATGCATCATCTGCATTCAGCCACAGTGACTCTCTCTCTCTTTCGCTCTCTCTGTCTCGTTCCCGAGTCAGAGGAGAGAGCAGTCAGACTGACACCGCCCCATTCTTTCTGTTTTTGGGAGGAGCAGAAGTGCACATACACAGCACTCAAACACACACAGACACACACACACACACACACTCTTGCAGTGGTGATGGAGTGAGCTCTGACCCAATCAGTGGACCACAGTGTGAAAGCTGGAGAGAGAGAGTGTGTGAAAGTGCAGTTTGAGTCTGCGAGACCCTGACACTTCATCTGCACCGCTGCAGGCCACAGAGGCCGCGACAAAACCCAAGATGACATGCTGCCGCGTGAACATTCGCCACGGATACACTGCCATGCTCGCGTCCCACTGTCGTGAAAAGCCACGCATACGCTTTGGCTCCTGACGTTGATGATAATGTGGATTCCTTACCTTAATTCATGCAAATGCTCTGTAATGCTCACCAAAAAGCATGCACATGATATGACAGCACTGCTTTATTAATTACCTTACAGTTAATTACCCATCCATCAAAATCCATCTGTTTCCCCATAGAGATGTTATATCTTTATTTTATCTTTACATTTTGAATGCTAATCGAGGGTAACTGACAATCTAGACTATTTTATCAACAAATCATCCCACTATGGTTATACCTGCAAGGTGTTTTCTCGTGTAGTTTAAGGCATTAGTTCTTGATTCATTTCTATTTATTTAATGTAAGAATGAAAATGTAAGAATGTAAGTATACTGGCTTTATTCAAAAGGCATCTCTCTCTCTCTCTCTCTCTCTCTCTCTCTCTCTCTGTCATCAAATAACTGAATCTTTTTACCCTTGTGGTTTCAGATTACTGAGTGTATGGAGGAAAAAGCACCACAGCAAACCTCATCAAGGAAGATAAAATTCATGTCTACCGACGGCTGCAGGCGATCATGCTTTCATATTTCATCACGTTGATAAGGATATTGCGAATTCTTTGAAGCATTTCAAAACAGCCAAACAGTGGCAGAGATAGGGCACTAAAAGCCTTTTCATCTCACCACGCTATAGGTTACCATAATATGAAATGTTTACACAGGCAAGAAACATGTTTAATATCTGTCTGGATCTCATTTTGTATTCACTCTGCCTCAAGAATAGCGCTGTTTGGGTTTATGGCAAATGATGTTTTGTTCTCACTCTGCGAAAGTGATACAATTCTTATGTCTTGTGACAGATGCTGTATTTGTCAATTTAAAGATTAAAACTTGCACTGGCCTCTTATGTTATATCGGACGATCATTTCTTTATAGACAAGATCACACATATACTGGTGTTCATATATTCACTGGGACTTTCCATTAAAATATATAATTCTGTAAATGAATACTACATGTATACCTTTTCAAATCAAACTCATTTTCGAATAATTTCGACACATTTGTCTTCATGGCGAGCACCGACACAGTTCACACATGAAATTCCACTTATAGCATTACTAAGATATGGGTATCGGGTACTGGACTGATATCGTACTCGATATATACTCGTGCTCATGGACAAAGACTCAAACAAAGTCACTTTAAACATGCTTTGGTATAATCCCATCAGACCTGTACTGTGAGATTTTAGACCGTTTTTAAACACACAATCACAACCGCGTCCCCAATACAGGTGGAGACACAAAGGCCAGAAAAATGGAGGCTAAAGAGTCAACTTCTCTTCCAAGAGACCTCCTGTGCTGACTTTACTTTCTGACTGAATAGAATAGCAGAGTACAAATGTAAGTATGATTCTCTTTTGTAAAATAGGCTGTAGACAGACCATATTATCTTGCCATGTACATCACTGCCTGCTTAAGCTTCAGTGCTCAATGTTAGCACTGCTCTTCTCTATGTTCCTCTATGCTCAGTTATTTTCAATGGAACAGCTGTATTTGAAATTGTTCATTTCACACAGCATTTTCACACGGTGTGGGTATATAAACCGCAGGCTTTGTCTCAGTGGGCAGTATATCCAGATGTGCAGTCTGAGTCACAATAGAACAAGATTTCTAAAATCACACATTGTATGTCTGGCTTTAGAGGACATTCAACTACAGCTCAACCAGCCAAACAAAAGACTTCAGACATGCAACTCTGCTGTCGCTGTGCTACAGAGACGGTTGTTGAAAGAGACAAACCAGGGTTTAAAACTATGAAATGTACTTGACTTACAGTTGTGCAGAAGCGCTTTTCTGACAAGGAACACAATCTACTTGTCTCCACTGCAGCGCTGCTCAGTCAAAAGTAACTGAGGTAGTATAGCTAATTCACAAAATTGAAAATCAGCTAGATTGCAATGATTTAACCGTTAAGGTACACTGCACTCATTCAACTCTAAGTAGCTTACTGAGTATTATATCAGACTTGGTATCGGCAAATACCAAGTACAGTCTACTTGTCCGAAAAAATTGTATCAATGCACCAATACACATCAATACTCACTGTTCCACACTGTCAAAAAAACAAAACAAAAAAAAAAGGTACAACAATGGCCTTAAGGTCCAACTGTGTACATTACATAGGGTTTTCCCATGGGAAACATACTTATTTATAAATTTTATTTTTTTTAAAAAAGAACAATAAAATAAAAAGCCTGGAGTCCGTACGAGTCAGTGCAAAGTGGAGTAAGGCACAATTATGTTCCCTAACTAAAGGTACTGAAGATCTACCCTTTAGGGGAACCACCACAGAGACAGTTTAGTACCTTTTTTCTCAAAGTGCAGAGCTCAATGGATGGGCAGGACCCCTAGCCAATGCCTGACGTTAAGCACCGTGACCTTAGGCTCATGTGTGGCTGCTCCCGACAATCTTTTGTTGGCTTTGCTTTTCTATGCAAGTTGTGCGCACAATTAAATGCCTGTACCAACAATGGGTGCACTTTAAAGTAGCTGAATTCACTAAGGTCTAAGTGTCTGGATACTTTTGGACATACAACATATGTAAACTGTATACACATATTTATGTGGATGAGAACTCTGGTCCATGATGTCAATGTTGTGTAAAACAAAAGAGCTATGCAAGTATAATTCACACACTTTCATTAAAGGGGTTTCAACAAAACTCCAAAACTCAAAATTACATTGTTATTTGCCATAAATGGCAGAATTCACTTACATTCAAGCCATGTGGACTGTACATGGAGTTCCCCCCAAGAGCATCATTGTATCCTGCCGTCTGACTGATAACATGGCGCAGGGTATCCACCTGCAGAGGACACAACAGGAAGTCAAGCCTGTCAACTTCCCGTGTCTCAGGAACACATCAACAACATGAGCACAAAATCATACATAGCACTTGCACACTGATGTTTAAACAGAGGAGGGAAGAATGGGCCAATTCCCAGTTGTAAGCAAAGCTAGAGACAGCGATCAATAAAGCAGAAATCACATGAAACTCTATTAAAGTTGATTTTAAGCACGTTATGAGTACATCGTCTGGGACTACTTCAAAAACACTGCATCTGATCACTACTCTCTACAATTTGTATTAATGAATAAAAGGAAAAGGTCTTTAGACCAATATAACAGGTACTGGAACAGATTCTAGTCCTGTGTCTTCTAAGCCTTTTGTCAGGCTGTTGGGCTAAATTGCCTAAGTTAAGTACTTCGGATCATCCTATGTAGTCAACTTTTCAATTTCTTTGCAGAAAAAAAGGGGTGTTCTTAAAAATACCGTCTTCTAACTCTCTTCAACAGATTCAGTCAATCACTGAAGTGAAGTGGGCCAAGCTGACAAATGTGGGTGGGCCCAACTGTTTGTTTACAACTGTGCGGTCCATTGTTCTCTCTCTACTAAATTTGCGACACTAGGTGGAATGCATGTTGAATGAAGTAAATGACATACAAGATGTTTTATGTGAAATTTATGACTGCATGCACAGAAACTGTTATTTTATGATATTTATTTGAAAGCAGAGAGCTGATAAAAAAACAAATTATTATTCACATATTCACATTTTTACACAGACATGTTTTCTGAAGACAACAGTAATACGTGACACGGCAAGTTAAGCGAGCTACAGTAATATGCCAGAAATGGCGAGTAGATGTTTTAAAATCCTCTGCTACGGTAGAATTATCATGGTTCGGAAAATCCTCTCTCTTTCGTAATCTCCCTTTCAAGAGCCATCTCTCATGACAATGAGATGTATCATCTTAAAATGGATAAACATTATGAAGGGACACAGGCACAATGAAAAAGAGATAATAAAGGATACAGAGGTTTGAAGGAAAGTACAGTTACAAACACCCAATACCAACCCAAGAGCTCAAGTCAGAGCCAAATGCATTCGCAACATCAACTGCAAAATGGGGTCTGTTCCAGAGGTGAGATCAATTTACTAACAGACTACAAATAATGAGGATCTGCTTTTATTGGCCACCCTGGGCTATGATAACGGTAATTTGTTGGAGGGCAATTTGGGATTGCTCAAATAATCCGTCCATAGCCAGACATCAGTCATCAACAATTAATGTTCCATTGCTAAAATAAGAGGACTAGGGAGGGGGCACACAATTTAGTATGATTATCTGTAAGCTGGTGTTGTTGAGACTGTACTTGGGATGACTGGCTAGCTTAGCAGCTTTCTGTTCTGGCACACAGCCCCAGTCCCTGTGCGTGGAGCCTACCTGTGACTGTACATTGGCTCCGACTTGTGCCCCTTGGTAAGAATCCCCATTCAGATTCTGCATGCTCATGAACATGTCCCCCGAGTTTGGGAGGTTAAAAGAACCTGACGAACCTGGAAAGGAAAGATGTAAGTGGCTGAATAACAAAAGAGAGCAAGGAAGAGAGAGAGGAATTCACACATACGCACACACTGACACGAACACGAGCATACATACAAGAACGCCATCACCCATACACAAACACAGATGCCCAGAAAACAAGCAACCAGAGTGTAGCAAAAGCAAAGGGAGAAAATAATCGAGAAGATAGCCCATCTACTGCATTACCTATCTAATCAATAAATACGTACATACACACATAAAAAAAGAAAAAAAGGGACGAAAGAAAAGAAAATCAGACGACACACAGAGATTGGGTATGGGGTTGGCAGCCTAAGCTCCACAGGGTTTCACATCACCTGCTATTCTAATGGACTAGCTCAGAAGGGATCATGTGCCAATGACAATAAGGACAGGAAGAAGCTGATGGAAAAGGTCAGTACCAGTAAACATGTTGGTTAATAGAGAGTTTTTGTTCTCTGCAGAGTCCAGCTGAAATTCTTCATCTTTCATCTGGAATCCTGGGTGCAAGAAAAAGGGGACCCCTTTAAATCTCTTACCCACAAGCCCTCAGGGCCTCAGCCATGTCCATAACATAGTCACTTTTGCTTAATATGCTTTTTAAATATATTATTATTTTTGTTTGAATGTCAACACTATACACGGCATCATGCTACTAATAAAATATTCATTAATACTCTTTTTATTTTATTTTTTAGAGCACAACATGCTCCAAGCAAGAGATTTCCATTATTTCACAGTAGGGGTAACACTGTTATGCATAAGAGGACAGAAAGGAAGGGAGGAGTGGGAGAGGATCATCTTTATATTTCTCTCTTTTCCCTGAAAACTGTTCACACGGCCGGAACCCATGCACACACACTCGCGTACACACATACGCTACAGTTTCTGCTTGTCTGCTTGACTTTGCTTGTCTCGTTCGGCATGTACGGTCTGGGAGGCAGGAGAGTGGGGTTTATCCCCCTAGCTGGGACCGCTCACTGTCACAGCACCCAGGCAGCATGGAGCGTGGGAGAGAGCATGGATCTTCTGAGGGAAGTGGGGAGGAATGGGGTGGGGTAAGGGTCTGATTTGGGGTTGGGATGGGTGTTCACTGGTGCTTACCGGAGTTGGGTGTGGTGGGTGAGTTGGTCTGGCTGTTCTGCACAGCAGCGGCCGCCGCATGCGCTGCGTTCACGGCCGTCTTGGCAGCGTACAGGTTGGCTTCCTCCTGGAACTTGCCAATGTTCTTCTTGTACCGGATCCTCTTGTTCCCGAACCAGTTGGATACCTGGGGAGCGTGAGAGAAAGAACGGGAAGGGGGGGGGGGGGTGTGAGGGGAGAAGGGAGGGGGTGTCAGACGTCAAGGCAGACGAGGCACAGTGCATTGAGCAGTGTGATTGTTTCAAGATGTCACGTTCAGGTCCATCAAGTCCACGGTCCCCAGCCTCCTGCAGTAATATCCGCTGGGCACGTAGACTAATTAAGCGATTATCAGACAGGGCTTGTGTGCTATTACGGATGAGAGCGTGACATGCTCTGTGTTTGTCTCTAGACAAAAACCAACACACCAGGGGCTGCTCGTCTTGTGGCAACACCAAGCTTTGGCGGTGCTCGTACAGGATCACGTCAACGGAGCAGTGGTTCATGTTTGTGGCAAAGTTGGTAAGAATCCAGATGGAAAATGTTTTCTCGGCAATGGGGCACGTTTTGGATTTGGTACAGCGCTAAGCTGCTGTGCTGCGTCATTTATGTCAAGAACGGAGAAAATGATACATTAGAAAACGTGAAAACGTCTTAAATATATATCTGATGTAAACGTCTACCATGCATTAGGCAAAACATTTAACACTTGTCATTACGATATGTTAACTATTTTTGAGTTAATCAACCTATATTGTAAACATTTTCGCTCATTTAAAGTGAGTTTACCAAATAAAAGTAACTGCCTTGGTAGATAATTTGCCTTCTTTTGAGTACTATTTCTTAAAACAAGCACACCCAAAGCGATTTGAAATGATAAAACAACCTTAATGTCTAGAGATTGGTTGAATAATCTTATAATATTATTACAACAATGTCCAAATGGGGTATTTTAGGCATATATTTTAACCTGCCAAGCTACCAATTTTTGCAGAGCAGTACTATAAAAGTGTCTCTGATCAAATCTTAGGCTAATGGGATATTCAATTTGCATTTAACGCAGGCTCTTCATTTATGGGTTAATAGTAAACTGGAATAAATGAAGTTTCACAGCACACTCATATAGAATTCATAAGAGATATTAGAGTAGTACACTTAAGAGTAGCGTTACCGATTCTAGCTCATACATTAATCATTGCAGTGATACAAAAACACAGCATACTGGAAACAATAAGATCTAGGTCACATCAGGGGGGCAGAAGTGTGAATGCTTGCACTGCAATAATTGTGGAATAATAAAGAGATTAGGGGTTGTTTCTTAATAGCCCTATAAATTACAGTGGCCTGTCGCCGTGGCGATCTCTCCTGCCATATCCCGGCGCTGGCTGGGCCAGGCAGAAAGCCCAAGCCCTTTAATGAAGCTTTATTTAATTTCCACCTCTGCGCTTCCATTTTAATATCTCCAGCAGCCGGAGCCATGCTACACCAAAGCCCGCAAATTTACATGACATCAGATCAGTCCTGCCCCACCATGTCACTGTGCTTCTAAATCTTTAATATCTAGGCAATTAAAATTAATGACCGCTCGGCCGAAGCCACCACCGTTGGCAGGCTTTTGCCTTGACATCAATTGTTTGATGGGTTTACCTAGAGGTTAAACTAACAAGCAAGGTTTAATTGGAAGCAATGAAAGCACTAGCCATCATCCTTTTTAGCTAACCTGCTTAGAGAGCAGCTTTTAAGGGCAGGGGGAAGGATGCACATTCAGGCTTTAAACTTTTAGGCTGAAAGGCTACTGTAAATATGCGCCGGCCTTAAGCAGTCATTTTTATATTACGCCTGGAAAATAAACATATCTGCAATTTGTATGCATTTATGAACAAGTGTTGTGCCTAATTTCTACATAGGACAGTTTTTCTAGAATAAACTATATTCATTATATTACTGACTGTATGTTGGACAAAAAATAAGTCTCACAATAGAAACAGAATAGCTAGAAATCATTCTTTGCATGGTTGCCCTACATGAAGTACAAATTATCCTGTTGTAAAATAATTGTGGCTCAAAATGTGACTTTGTCTCCTAGTTTAGCAACACATGTTAAACAAACACAGATACACTGACAGGATTGACAACACAACTCCCAGACCTTTAAGAAATCACACGTAAGAGAAAGATGGAAGTAACAGAGATTCACCTAAGAAAATGTACCTAAAGGAAATCACTTCTACGCCCACTCTCTGCTCTTCATACGACAGTTCTCAATCCAACCATTTAAAGATACGAAACCCTTTTGCCTCCTGAAGGGTTGCACAGGTTTCACTACAGCATCAGTTCTCAGCATCTAACTTCCAACACAGCAGTGTTAACAAATCAGAGTGGAGAGGATCTGCTCTAATGAACAATACCGAGCCTCAGCCCTGATGAACCATTGTGCTCTTCACTGACCTAATTGTACGACACATAATATAACATGCAAAGGATTCATCCGAATAAAACGAAGCATCATATAGGCAACTGCAAAATTATTGATTTTACATTTACTATCATGGTATTAAATTGATGTAATAGTAGTTTCAGGTAGTTCTTCCATGTGCCAAGGTAGGTGAAACCCACACGCCATACATGGCTGCTGAACACAACATAAACGGCTGGGGAAAGGAACCCTCCAAACCCATCTTATCTACCGCCGGAACATGCTTTCAATCGACTGATCAGTGCAGCATGCAACGTCAGCCACTAGGCTGAATTACTACTGTCCACCTGACCTCTACCGAGGAACTGGCATGAGGAGAATGTTCCAGTGATGTAGTACTTCTGTGTGCCTACAACCCGACACCAGGTTTGTTTTCGCCTGCCCAGTGGAGAGGAGAGACTCTGCGCTTCTAGTAAATAATTCACCACTTCTCCATCTGCAAGCCTGGGTCAATACACTGCTAGAGTCACTGAAAAAGAACAGATGATCTTCCTGAGGTTTCAATAGCACCAGATTTTATATTGCCTCTCTTAAGGAGAGTGAATGTTTGGAGTTCTAGCTTTATTAACACACCCACACCCACAAAACAAGACAAAGAAAGTATCGTTTAGCTCGATCACAGTGGGTAGAACAAACCTTCCCTGCTAGCTTGCGAGCTATTTTCCTAATCAAAGCTAGTTGTCCGCAAAGCCTTCCCCAAAGCTAGCTATCATCAGAAAAAATGCCATTTTACATATGATCCATATAACTAGCTTTCTGCGATTAACTTAATCATGGCAGAACATGTTGGAGCAATCATCTATTGCTAGTTGACATATCTGCCCTCTGTCTTTAGGGATTGTTTTAGCTACAGCAAACACTGTTGTAGGTGGTTGCAGCAGCCAAAACCACAGATATTATTAATAATGAAGCGGCATGCATTAATAGTTAACACATTAACCTAAGGCCAGGTTCAGCTACATGGATAATGAGCTGAAATATTGATAAGTGTCACTGGTTTGAACCTCAGGAGTATCATAGCAGAAGAAAGCAACCTAATTGGGTAATGATGCCAAACTATTCATTTGCATTTGTGATCCTCCTCACCCTCCCTCCACATTCCCATCCCTGGATGACCAATGTGCACAGTCTATCCCAGCCAGTGCCCAAACTCCACAGACAATATCAATTATATCCACCCAACACGTCTCAAAACTCTCACATGCAGCTGTGGTGGTGCTCATTTGAGAGAGAAGGGTGGATAATGAGGATGTCTCGATGCACTAACATGGACCCGTGTCTGATAAAGGGGGCTAAATTTCAACAACACCATTACACACTCTCACATCACTAACAATCAGGACCCAGTTCCAAACAATGCTTTTGCATTGTGTGCCTAATTTAGCCTTGGCTAACTCAGAAGAGTATCTTGTTTTCTCTGTTTATTGCCGTTCGTTAAAACAAGAGGGAAATAAAATTCATTATGTGCTTCATAGATGCACACTGAAAAAAGCCAATACAGACAATTTTCCTTGCTAGCATTTCCAAAAGAACAAAAAATGCGTTTTGGCCAGTACATGAGTGTGTTGGCTGCCTAGAATATCACCGCTAGATCAGGCCATGCCACACAGACTCTGAATTGACCTTGCATTTTATGGCTGTTGATAGACTTATTTGATATGAACAAAATCGTGGTACAAAAGCACTTTGCCATTGCCTTTCAACATTAATCTTCTCAAAATAACGGATGTGCTAAACGCTTTTAGGTCACTTTAACTGGACCCTACTAAGGGCTCTTCAAGTTGAGTTCAAGTGACTTCTGTGAGAGCACCCTTAATTCCTAATGCGCTTTGATTGGCTGTCTAGTTTCTATGGCAACCCAGTTAATTAAGGCTTTTAAAGGCCAAGAGTCCTCCAGTGCATAAGCCCATGTAACAAAAGCCACTATGACACAGAACAAAGTGCGAGAGATCCCATGCCCCCACATACCAAAGACACAGAATGATCATGTTGCCTACACCATAACAAGTGCAAATAGTATACATAGTATACAGCTGCCTGTTAAGATTCGAATGGGATTAAACACAGGTGCTCCTTTTACGAATGTGTAACAAATGAACAGACACGGTACATAAAATGAGATATGACCAAGGTAGCTGGGAACTTGCTGCAAGGTCTTTAGGTGAGGATCTTAATCTGATGAGATGGTCTATGACAAAATGGAAGGCTGAATGTTTTGTGCTAATGAGCCATCCATATATGAAATATTAAACACTGCACTGATTTCCTTTGCTTAATTCAAAAGAGTGTTAGGAGCGGTCTGGCAGTGCAGGTAAGGTGATCGGGTTGAGGGGTGTATGCATTCTGAGGTGTCAGTGAACACACATAAAGGGGTTTGAGAAAAAGAAAAGAAAAAAAAAAGGAAGAAAAGAAGGCAAAAGAAGAGACCAAAACAAGAGTGGAGCAGGAGAAATCATGACATACCTGTGCCACTGTGATGGTGCTTCCCACCCCCTGAAGGCAAAAAAGAACGGCTTTTACAGTATCTGACTCTCAACAGCCCTCCACATCCCCCTCCCCACAGCAAAAAAAGAGACATTTACATATCACAGAGAATTCCAGTGGTGTATACCGAGACCTGTAGGCTAACATTAGGCATTAAAAAAAGACCACCTCTGTGGCTTGATGTACTAAAATAATTTTTTGTCTGTGGGGAAATGAGTGAGGGGGATACTATTGCCTTCAGGTGTGTGTTAACTTAGTGCTTACACAAAGTGGGAAAATCACTTTGATGGTACCGTATGCTTTTTTAATGCACCCACCACTATCTTTTGCCTCTTCACGGACAACCACACGCATGCAGAAGCACACTCACACGGCTAAAATGTAGAGGCTAAGGTGGACAACAAAAAAACAGCGGCATAAGAGCAGATGCAGTGGCTACAGGCTGTAGAAGGCTCTGGTCTTTCCTCAAAGCTCAGTGGATGGATGACAGTGTGCATGGAGGACGGGGAGGATGAGAGGAAAGAAAGGGAGATGGAAGAATGAGTGTAGGAGGACTCTAGTTTAGGTTCCATTCTTACACTCTCAAACATGCGAACCCAGAAATAGTCTGTATTCATCTCTAAGCTTTAAATGTTAATTTATGCTATCCTAGCTGGTATTGCTGGTATTCATCCACAGTCAGCTCAGTGGACAAAAATTGTCACATGCATCACTTCTTTTATTATACTTGATTATGTTTCCCTTTGCCTTATAAATGGCAACAATCCTGTCGGGAGCAGATAACACCAGTCTCTTGTTACAGTTTCTGTCTGGCCCACTCTTTTACAGACGGTGTGCACTTTTCAGTAAGAGTTCGGATGCCTATCTCAGCACTTCACCTGCTGTCCCATATTGTCAATTGAGACTGATGAATTTGCTGGTAAATCAAAGTATCCCAGTGTTCCACCATGTCTGTTGAACCAGTCACATGCAGACACCCACCAGTTGTCATCCTGGAATGTAGCAATGTCAATGCTGTGTTCTGCTTGGACATGAAGCACAAAGTTAGTGGAACAGTGGGCTAACATGAACAGGAAGGGACTACATATAATCGTTACCTGACAGGACTGATGCTGTCATTAAGGCAAAGCTCCCCAGACAAGGGGCACTTAACTAAGTGCTAGAGAAGAAATTATGCATGTGACTAATTTTTGTCTGGGAGGTAAAGGGGTAAAGTCTTAAAAACAAAGGTTGGCTAAGTGGTTCTTGGCTTAAGCATATAGTTATTGGAAAAGCCTTTAATGAAACCAAAACTTATTTTTTTTTATGTTCTTCTATGCACAGTTCAAAAGAACCTTTTTTGTCCCCTTTTATTTTTAAGAGTGTCAGGCTTTGAACCTTAGTGAAGCTCTGTTATCTCACCAAACAAAATGTCTAAGTGTTTGTGTCAAAACTGAACTGAATGAAATGTCCCGTCTCACCTGGGATACTGTGATGCTGCACTTCTTGGCCAGTTCCTCTTTGGCTTCTTCACTGGGATAGGGGTTGCTAAGGTGGGAATAGAAGTACTCATTCAGGATCTCCGTGGCCTGCTTGCTGAAGTTTCGTCTTTTCCGTCTGAGTGGAGGTGGAAGAGAGGAAGGCGATTAGCATAAGCAGCAGAAACGTGTCTGTCTGACTTGAGATAACAGTGCTGGGGCAGACTCAGAGATGAGAGGAATAATGAGGGGACCAGGACTCCCTCAGAAAGGAAACTGGACTTTTGAACTTGGAGGAACCCTCGTCGGAAAATACATACAGACACACAATCACGCTGTTACTTCGCTGAACAGGCTCTAGTCCAAGCGTGTAATGCGCGATGTTTAGTGCAGACAAGCTCTCTCTCCCTTAACCACAATGGTGCGTGCTCAGTTGGGGCTGTATCTTGGGACATTAGAGAAATCAGACCATGCCCAGCTGAGCACTGTTCCTCAAGTACCAGTGCTTGGCCTGAAGGAGCTGTGCTCAGTCTAGCTGACTGTGGCCTGCTCCAGACCGCAGCGCACCCCCCCCCCCTCCCCCTGCTACCCCCACCCCCTTCTCCTCCATGCCGCAGGCTCATTGCTGCTCAGGCACTGGCTTCTTTCGCCTTGTTTAATGCCTTTCACACAAGTGCCAGCACCGGCCCAATGACTGTGCTTCCGCTCCGTTTGAGCATTCCCCCACAACCCTTTACTGCACTTACTTTCTCCCTCTTTTTCCCCTCGCTCTCTCTCCCACTCTCTAGACCTCTCTAGACCTCTTGCACCAACTGTTTGTGATTACTGTAATCTGGACCACCTGCTGATGACCTCCTACCCACCAAACACAAATGACTTCATTCCCTCGCTGCAGAAATCTGAAGTGCTTTCAGGTGCTTAGCATGGCGGTGCTGAATGGAAAGGCCTGCAGGCTGCATGAAAGCTCTCCTCACTGCACAACGCCTCTGTTGCTAATGGATGAATTATGGAGTGGAACTTCTGTTACTGTGGAAGTCACATGTTAAAACAGGCAGGTGTGCGGAAAAAATCAGAAGCTGTGCTTCAGCTGCAAAAGGAACACTTGTGACATCAAATCAAAGGTCGGATGTTTGAATTATATCATTTAAAAAAGGCCGAACTATAAAAACCATAACCCCTTTAATGAGCAGGCACTGACAGTTACTCTTCTTCAGTATTAGTCAACTATTTTTTAAAACATAGGAAACAGAAATGCTGTGAAATGTAAAACAACAAATACGCTCTTAAAATGAAAAGCTCCTCAGCGGCTCTTTGGCATATGGATGTTAGCTAGTAAGTATGGTACCATACAGAACCAATTCCCATTATTTTTCTATCTCCCCGATTTTTCTATCTTGCTAAGGCTTCTGCATGTTTCATTCTTTTAGCAAGGTACATTATTGCACTGGTTGATTGAGAAGATGACATATTAAGACAGCTACAGACAGACAACTACTTGTACATGTGTGTGCTGGCATGAAAACGTGTGAAAACCCCTGCTTTACGGAACTATACATTCAAAATGTTCTTTAGGGCTGTTTCCCAACCCTGGTCAATCCCTTACAGAGCTAAAGTGGGTGCTTTAAAGCAGGGAAAGTATTTCAATTTGCAGGCTGGGCAGTGTGCCACCAGGATCAGGTTTGGGAAACACTGCTGGGACTTTTGACCATCTGCAAATTATGTAAATGTAAATCTAAATGTAAATGCTTTAGGGAAGCAAAACTGGTTCTGCTATGGTATCACTCTAAATAAAACCCTTTGGGCATCTTTTATTTATAGAGTGTAATTGTGTATAAACCAAACATAAAGACAGACCTGGCGTCAAGGAAGCGTGACCTCAGGATCATGACGGCTTCGCAGGTGCTCTGTTTGAGCTGCATCTGGATGGAGCTGAACTTGCGGTGGATGATGCCAACCATGCGTTCTATCTCTTTGGGTGAAATGGGCCGCGTGCGTGACTGCTCCCGCAACAGATTCATCACGTGGGTTGTAAACTCATTACATGCCTGAGGAAGAGATCAGAGAATCATAGAAGTAAGAATTTTAAGCTCCGGGATGAAGCATTAGGCATGCTTTTTTTCTGATACAGTGGATATTTAGTTATTTTAAGACTGTC
Organism: Pygocentrus nattereri; assembly: GCF_015220715.1. Classification (NCBI taxonomy): domain Eukaryota; kingdom Metazoa; phylum Chordata; class Actinopteri; order Characiformes; family Serrasalmidae; genus Pygocentrus; species Pygocentrus nattereri. The sequence goes on from NC_051239.1 coordinate 20,723,174, forward strand.
TAGTTTTGAAATTTTGGTGTTAGTCAGCTTTAATAGCTCTTTCAATGCAGTTTAAGCTTTAACAATGATACTCACAATTTGTTTATACTCAAATACTCAATTTCGTTTCCATATTCAACGCCTCCTTTTTGAATTACAGCTTCATTACATGTACATCCCATGAGCAGCTTAATCTCCTCCAGTAAGCGTATTGACGATGCTAACACTTGGCATAGTTCAGCAGTTGAAACAATATCATCTCGACTGTATTCATTTAAACTTCTTTTAAGCCACAATCAGTTGTTCCTGAATGGAGTTCAAAGCAGCAGCTCTTGAAAGGAGAAAAACACAAAGCTCATGTTGTTTGTAGCAGAGCTGAGGACTTCAGCAGTCTAATAGGTGAAGTCATCTATGAATGCAAATGCCGATTTACAATTTGGCACTTGCCCAGCGCCCAGAGAATTAAAACAGCTTTTCGTTAAACCAGTAGTTCATACATGATTAATTAGAATAACTCATTTAGGTAGTGCACACTTTAGCTCATTACTCTGAGTAAAATTCGTTAAGTATTTACATTTAGATAATTAAAATCAAGGGAACACCCTTAAGAAAGATGCAGTTGCACTGGATGGAAGGGTTGAGCACCCCTCTGCACACTAAGCTGTTTCAAACAACACATGGCACAAAATATTCTGTCTTTCGATATTTCAGATATCAAATAAAGAAATAGAAGATTCTAAACTTTGAATATTGTTTTACTCATTTGGGAAAATGGCAACTCTTGCATAACTATATATTCATATGCAGATGTTCTCCAATTATAACGGACACCTTCAACAAGGCCTGAGTCTGTCACAGAAAAGCATTCGGTCAACAATCATTGAGTATTCATTAGGATGCTATTAACAATAGATAAAGCAAGGAATACAAAATGAATGTCAGCTCTATTAAAAGAATCAATACAAGGCCCCAGCAGAGGATTCAGCCCTTCATAGCAACATTCTGAGATGCACTCTGTCCAGTAAGTAAAAGAGTCAGCTCAATATTAATAAAGGAGAAGTCCACTGTGGTGGGGTCAGTTAAGTTGAAGCCTTCCACTTGAAAACGACCGTAAATCAAAGTTGGTTACTAACCTATCAGTTTAGATTTTGGCTTAAAAAAGAAGAGCAGTTTGTTCTAGTTTTGCTCTCTGACACTATGTACACTATAAAAGAGCAGAACGCATCAGTTATTGCAGCTACAGCAGGAATATGCATGAGCTTACATCCTGACAACCGTGATTACAACACTCCATATACCATATATGAGATCATATATATGAAAGAATCTGTAGTGCCTGACTAATAATTCAACCTCTAAAAGTCTAAGGGCCCGTACGTAGGCCCATGTGTAAATTTCTCACTCTTACAACAACATAAACATATACATTTCATAGTCAATACCATAGTAGTAACCACAGCAGAAGGTCATAGCAGTAGTTAATAATGAATGAATCTATGATGAAAAAACGTTTGGCCGTTTGTTTGTGTTTCTTCTGACCTGTTCATATTTCTCCAATTCAGTGTGGTAGATCTGTCTGATCTGGGACAGTTTGGCTCGGTAGTCTGAGTGTTCAATGGAGTTATCGGTGGGACTGCCCGAGGCTGCTGCTGCCGCTGCCGCCGCTGCTGATCCTCCACCTTTCTCAGGCCCAGCTACCCCTTCTGCCAACAGCATGTTGTCCAGACGCATGAGTTGGGGGTCTGGAGGGTCTTCTTCCTGTGCTCCGCGGATACTCAGACCTGCAAACAGATGAAAGAAATGCAGAATGAGGAGTCAACAGGGTGTGCCGTGGACAAAATACTACTACTGTAATTATATTGTTACATACTGTGATTGTGCAGTGTATTAAAAACACACATGGATCCTATCAATACCCTGATTGCCCACAGAACACATCTGGAACTGAGATTAGCTCAAATGCTCAACACACACAATAGAAAAACACTGTGAGTTGTTAGAGGGTTCATTTGTATATTACAGCCTCATGTTATACCAGTATTGTGAAGAGCAACGTAGCAGTAACTGACAAATGATATGTTGTGCAGCATTTTCTTCATTTTCAACCATTTCTTACTTTTCATCAGCAGCTTATTGGCAATGTTTGCCAAGCCTGGTGACCTTGTGAAGATTTTTGTGTTTTGTCTACTCTAACACATTTCAGCTCATTAGCTAATTATCAAGGCCTTGATGAGCAGCGCCGAGTGAGTTAGAGCAAGGAAAATAGAAAACGTGCACAGCATGGTGTCCTGAGGACTGGAATTCACTGTTTTAGGGCCATGGAGATTGAAGGCAGGCAGACAAACGAGAGCACACCTGAGAACAGTTATCACACCCTCATAAGAGCAAAGAGAGGTTTACATGAGGGCGATCATTTTCACCACTCGGATTGCTGGCAGTGAGTTAAACAGTGAGTTCAGTGCCAGGCGAAGAGCAAACGCTCTATGACAGCAGATGATATTACTGCAAAAACATGTAGCCGTCTGTGGGCCATAGCTATCTGTGAGAAAGAGAAAGAGAGAGAGGGAAAAAGAGAGAGGGGCACTCGGGGTGTTGCGGCAGTGCTGAAAGAGCCGGTAGGTATGAATTTGTTTTTGCGCTGTTTCGCAGGCCTGCCTTCTCGTATTTACACACCACACTGCACACACTGTGTGTTTACTCACCGCCCAACATGACAGCGACACACACCAACTGACACACACTCAACAGCACTGTGGCACTTCCCCTCACAGAGACGATGCTAAGCAGAAAGCCGTCTGCATGCATGCATGCATGTGTGTGTGTGTGTGTGTGTGTGTGTGTGCGTGTGTGCGTGCTTCTGGGCGCCTGCTGCTCCAGCGCCATGAGTGCAGGGGTAATAATGAGCAGAAAGTGTTCTCACAAGTGCCGTTATGTTTTGTGGTTAACAAAGTGCGTTATTATACCATGCGGTTCTGCTCAGTGCACAGAGCAGGCTGCTCCAAATGTATGTAAATTTGCAAAGCGATCGATATGAGGGAGAAAGATAGCTCATTGTGTTTGCTTGATATTCATAATGAACCTTGGAGCAGTAAAGAGCCATTAAGATTGATTACAGACTTCCTCATCAGTGCCTGACTCTCTCTCTCTCTCTCTCTCTCTCTTTCCCTCTGTCTGTGTAATGAACACCATTCATGTACAAGAATAATGAACCGGGGTGGGGGGGGGCTTTTTATTCTAAAACATTTTAATCAAGAGCTTTAATCTTAACATGTATTTGATTATAGCCGCGCTCTAAGAAGACTGAAGACACAGACAGTCCCCGCTTTTGTTTCTGGCTAGTGCCTTCTGCCTTTGTTATCACGCCCCCCCCCCCCCCCCCCCCCCCCCCCTCGTTTCTCCCGTGCCTATCTTTCAGCGAATCCTAATTAGTCCTCATTCAACACTGGAACATGCACACCTGCTCTGGCAAAGCTGTAGCCCACATGCCCTACATCCACGACAGCACAAAGAGAGGTGAAAAAATCCAAGGGAAATGATAAATAACCAAATCTAAAATAGTGGCAAAGTAAAAGTGCTATCATCTAGGCATTATTCATTTAGCAACGGCAGAGACCTTTGAAAAATATAAAGCAAATGCTGTTCATATATATTAGGACTGACCCAGGTAGTCAGTAGTATTGGGGTAACTGAGGTTTTAAGCAGTTCAGTATGGGTGCACTTAGGACATGGTTAAGTGGGAGTATACAGATTACAGAGTACAGAACTATGAAGCAAATGCAGAGTTGTTTAAACACATTAGTAGTCAGTAACATGGGGGCAACTGAGGGGTTTACAGCGGTTCATCATAGGCTTAATTAGAATATGGTAAAGTGGGGAAGTGCAGACGTTTTGAATTACAAAGCAAATACAGTGCTGCTTGTGTATACTGGGATTGGCCTGAGTAGGCCCATTTTAAGGAAAAGGCATTTAAGATATTCATTATATGCTTAATTAAGATATGGTAAAGTGGTAGGGTATGGATAGTGTAGAATTATAAAGCAAATGCTGGACTGTTTATGTTTATTCAGTGGATCATTATAGGTATGAAGATACGGTAAAACAGGACAATACAGATGCTATTGTTGCTCTGCAGACATGGTGTGTAAAACATGCCATACAGTACACTAGAAGTTACTTTAGCTCAGTTTATTCAATACATATGAACTAAACTCAACGTAACTCTGCACAGCAGCCACGGAATGACGAGAACATAACTATCTCTCCTTAAAAAAATAAGAGTTGCTCACATGAATTTAAAAGAACACAAACAAACTTTGTTTCCATGAATGTGTTGCTTCGAACCCTTCAGATACTCGCACGTGTTTAAACGTTACCTCGGCTCTACACTTCTACTAAGCTCTTGTGTAAACAAATATTTCAAGGCCCTCTTGTACTGTATACTAACACAATTGCACTTATGAGCAAAGCTTTCAAGAGAGTCGGCTTAGTATACAAACATGTCCTCAAGGAATACAGACGTACTCAATCTCACCCTCACACACACACACACACACACACACACATACACATGGGCAGTCCCCTAAAGAAACTAAAAGCACCTCCCAACAACGTGAGGTTACCATATACTCTACTGACACCATAGATCTATAACAGCTCTGCACCTCCAGCCTGAGCCAGTGATTGAGCCTGCAGCCCATCCGGTGCTGTATTGATCAGGTGTTAGCGCATGTATGTGCTGCTGATATAAGGCCACAGGGTGTAATGGTGTGAGAGGCCGAGGATGAATGAGGTCATTTGTGGGAGACGCTCAGCTGGCTATGTTGGACACTGCAGTGTCAGCGCATAGAGCCAAGGCCACACCAGGGACGATATGACCCTGCTCCACTGACTCCCAGTACACCCTCTTACAAACACACACAGAGTTCGTTACAAGGCTTAAATCATTCACTGCAATAACTTACATGTAGGTTTGACCAAAGGTTCTACCTGTCAATAGAAATAAAATTCCCTACCATTTGTCTACATTTTAAGAATGCATCTAAAGACATGCGTGTGGTTATGTTTCTAAAGGTGGCTATGGCTTTGTTTTCTGGGGGAATTCCTCCCTCTCTGTCAGGTGTATTAAACATATCTGCACACCATTTCCACACTCAACCCTGCTTGTCACTTTCACTCCATTCCTTCACTCCAGAGGCATCAGCCTGGAACCAGCAGCGCTTGGGGGTTGGAGGGATGGGGAGGGGAGGAATTCACTCTGCTTCTCCTTTAAACCCACATAAATCAGCACTTTCCTTCAACCCAAACAATCTGGGCCCATAAAGAGCTGCTTGTCTTGTGTTGTATATTACCATCAAGTTCCTGTGAACAATAATGTGGCTGTTCACGAGCTACAGCACACGGAAGGCTGATGTGAGGATGCGGTGCGTAGCACAGTTAGAAAAGTCGTGTTGTTCACACTAAGGCCGACTCTTTTATCACGCGAGTCTGTTTCAATTTGGGAAATGACCACGATGAAAATGATTACTTGTACAGGCAGAGAGAACTCTGTGGTCCTTTGTGCCACTGGCAGGGTATGGCAGCACCAATGGAGCCCAGGAGAGTGATCCAACTGCCATGCTCAACCGCCCCCCCCTCCCAACAAACACCCTCTGGTCATTTCCAGCTGCCAGCTTTGGACAGGGAGCAGTGCTGGGTTTACCTAACGCTTTCACTGACTCACATACACACGACACAAACAGAAGAGACTCTATAATAGCATTCCTGTACCAATCTCTTATTTGTATGACACTTTTACATCATCATTATAAAGCAGCTTACCCCCTTTTAGGGGGTACCATAGGCTTATAATTCAGCCATTAATCATAAGACGTAAAGATTTACAATTCACTAACTACATCAACACTAACAATAATGTCCAAATTCACCATTTTCTCTGAATTCAAGGGTATTAAGTGGGAGTTTGTCCCCCTTTGCTGCAGTAGCAGCCTCTAGTCTTCAAGACTAGACTTCAGGACCTGATTTTGGATGATTAGTATCACAAATGTCACTTCAGGTTATCCTAAAGGTATTGGTTGGTGTTCAATCACTCCAGAGGATGCAATTCCACCACTCCACACTAAATTCTGCAGAGGTATACACCCACTAGTCAACATTTGGCTTTGGGCATGGTGACCTTAGACTCATGTGTGGCTGCTCCAGAGTGTCCTTGGTAATTCTCTTGGTAATGCTATTCTATGGAGATCACACAAGCTGTGTGTATGCACATCTGACCATCTGTGTCAGCAATGGGTGCAACTTAAAGTAACTCAATTCACTAATTAGAAGGGTTGTCTGGTGCTATTGGTCTTGCATTTCATATCTACTATCAAACTATCATGTTAGTTAGGAGATGTCTGTCTACAAGGTTTAAAGGGTAACTGAAATTTAAGGCCTCATGCCTAAGGAACACACAGAACAAAAGGTGACAGCAGCTAGGAAAATCTAGAGAAGGCTTGAGGAACATGCCTAAAGAGGAACCGACTCTGAACCCTTTCACGTTCCCTAACTCATGCATCCCTTTCTTGCCCCACTTTGGCCTCAGTCTTTCAGTTCTCCGTGAACTTTTTTTGTCTCCCCGTTTCATTGTTCTCTCTAAATATCTCCCATGTTTTCTTGTTATCCTTTTCATTATGCCCAGTGTGGCCTGAGTTATATGGCCAGCTGACACTGGAAACTGACGAATGTGAACTAACCAAATTTTTTCTGTTGTTAAAGCATAAAACACTGCCTTATCATTCCAAATGAAATCAAATATGTCTGGAATGAATTACCACTATCACGCTCCTGCAGGAGCTTACTCCAGCTGAAGGTCTGTAGGCTGCTAATAACACTTTTTTTTTTTTCAGATTTACTCACAGCACAAACATCCTGTCGTGAAGCCTGTAAAATAGGCTTTCTGGCTGATTAGATCTTGCACTGGCAGAAAAGCTGCAAACACAGAGTCAGGACAGCCCATGGCTTTAGTCACAGATATTGGACTGGATTTACTCAATAAACCTCCATCTTAAACCTGAGCCTGATGCAATGTGTACAATCCTCTGAGCCATTTAACATATCTAAAGAATGATGTAACATCACAGGTAGCAGAACACAACCTTGGCCTTCCCTGGTCTTGTGCCCTCTTGGTTATTCTTTTTTTTTTCCTTTTCTTCTTTCTCTGATGCAAGTCTTAAGGAGTTTAAACAGAGGAACAAGAAAAAAACCCAGACTCCACAGCATTCACATGGCTGAGTCTGATGCAATGTTTTAGTGATGGGGGCAAACGGACAACGGGGACGCAAAGCTCGTGTGAAGGATGGAAGGTGAGCCTCACCTTTGTGGATGTGCCCTAACAAAAGAAATCAGAAAGGAGAGGGCTGTGGGGGGAAGGAGCCCAGCCCCAATTAGTCGGCATTCTCTAGGCCTGTCACTTGATTTCATCAGATTTCAACCAACAACGCTCCCTACAAAAGGGAACGCTGTTGCTTGCGTATTACGCAAGGCTTTGAAAAAAGGCTACTTAAAAACATCATGTATGCCAATTGTTAAATCAAATTAGAAGCACTTCTATTAAAACCTGACTACTGCTGTGATCAGGGGCATGGCACCAAATTTTAGGCCTCAGGAAGACTACAGCTGCTACTGCAGTACAGGGGGACAAACTCCCTTTTAATACCTTTGAATTCAGAACAAATAGTGAATGGTGTCTACAGACATTATTCTTAGCATTCATGTAGTTAATGAATAGTGACCGACTATGTGTTTGCAGCTTTTCTGCCAGTGCGAGATTTAATTAGCCAAAAGTCTATTTTTACAGTAACACAAAGATATTAAAGGAAAGGAAAGACATATATTTATTAGGCTACATGTCTTGGTTGGTATGCATTTAAGTGTTAAACAGCTGACAATCAACAAGGTAAGTGTGCTTTGAATCATCAATCTCACTGTAGTTCAGGATTACACTTAAACTTGGTCTCTGTTCAAGACAATCAATGTAATTAGAGGTAGACAGCCACTAGCTGCCATCCACAGCCAACAATGGAGAAGTCACACAATAGATGTGAGCACTGGAAGATCAAACCCCTTTTAATGCTTGGGTGGGGGTAACGGCACCAACAGGGAGTAAAGCAGAACTTCAGAGATGACTGTGGAAAATTCAGTCTTGTGTTATTCATTAATAACAGATTATCAAAACTAGGAACCCAAACCAGTTTATTTCTCAGGCTTTTAGTGGGCCCCCATTGAGGGAGGGCCCTCTAAAATGTTTAGACCAGACCAAGCTCTTTACATACACACACACACACACACACACACACACACACACTTTTTTTTCTTTGTAGCTGTTTTCAAGTGAGTGTACAGGTTTTAAGTTTCCAAAGGGTCAAAAACAAAAAGGTTGTTTGTGTACATTTTACCAATAACAGTCTCTACCTCTGTTTCTCAGTCACTACCTCTGTCCAGATCCAACTGACCTTTGACCGTTGCCATGTTTGTTTGCATCACTGAAGAGTGGCCAGGAGAGCCATAAAGACTCAACCCTGCTGTGTTAATGCACAGACCAGGCCAAGCTCTTTACACACACATGTACACACACACACACCATGAGGGAAAAAATGGCAAGTCACTCGACCTTCAGCACTGCTACTGGCACAAAGCAAGGTCTGTTTGTTTGCTTTGCAGAATTGAAAGATTTACTAATTTACTAAAAAGTGTGTAAAAATGAACAGTTTTCTTTGTCCAGAAACAGCGTTACAGCGTTACTCTAAACTGTCTCTTTACAACAGTTTACTCTGCAGGAGTTGGGAGTCTGATCAACACCTCAGCACATCTAATTGCATCGACTGGCACAGGTCTCCCAAAGCTAACTAATCGAAAGGGAATTTATTTCCTGTCAATACCTGGAAAGGTCAACTCTCTCACACTAGAGCTCTGTTCACTACAGAGAGAGAGAGAGAGAGAGAGAGAGAGAGAGACTGAGAGTAAGAGAGAGTCAGTGAGAGTGAAAGAAAGAGGACAGAGTGAGAAATAGAAAGAGAGAGAGAGGATGGGGTTAAACATCATGTTAAACTGGCCACAGATTTAAAGATGGGGCAAGTTAAAGCAGGATTACATGCAGCCTTTGACACTGAATGAACACAAAGAAAACACACACACACACACACACACACACACCCTCATACGCTTATACGCTCCTCCTCATTTTGAACTCACATCTGTGTGTGTGTGACGAGCTGGCAGATCAAACAGCTCCTCGGCTGCAGAGCCACTCAAGTGCGTCAAATTACCACCGCAAATCTTTTGTTCTGGCAAATAAAACAAAAGATCCGCTCGCACTGATGTCCTTAAAGTCTCCTGTTCTCTCCATCAGTCTATCTGTGTGTGTAGGTGTGTGTGTGTGTGTGTGTGTGAGACAGAGAGAGAGAGACAGACAGAGAGAGCCTTGGCCTACATCCACATGGCAAAGAGAAAGCCAAGGAAAATGCCTGCAGGCCTTCTCTCTCTCACTCTCTCTTTCTCTCTCTTGCATGTAGGGTAATTAACATGCCATTAACACATTAATACACATTAGCTATTCCCAATGTTAATGACAGACTAATTACCATACCTGAGAGTGCGCCGGGAGAGGCTACAACACACTTCTCTCCCTGTGCATCGACTCAGACTGCAGCCCTCAGCCCAGTGCTAAAGTCTGTCTATTCCCCTGCAGTCAGGACTAGTTTGACCTCTCTGCACTGCTGTGCTTACCTGCCAGTGGATGTGGGCTTGTTTTGCATGAAGGCCCAACCCACATGAATATGTGACCAGTATTGATTTTATGGAGCTAAAAATGCCAATAAGTGATCATTATTTAATGCAGGCCAAAAGAAACAGCTTTAGATAAACTTGTAACTTGTTTTTTTATTGAATAATATCATCATGCTTATTGCAATACTCTACAAGTATTTTATTAATCCTCTTATTTTACTGTTTAGTTTTAGTTGGGATCTCGAAACAGCCAACAAAAAGTTGTCCAATCAAGATTCTTCGCATAGTATCTGGGCAGATGCATCCAAGCGAGCTCTTCCAAGGGTTAGGCCTTCAGGAGCCTTAGGCTGAGCATACACTACACAACCTTTAAGATATGAACAGATTCTGAAAACAGAGAGCACCATAAACTTTCACACTAGGGCTCTCACACTAGATGGCAGGGCAAAGAGAGCGTATAACATACATAACGATTTTGAGCTACAAATAAGGATACAAATAAAGCTAAAGTTACTTGACTGGACCTGTTTGTGCACAATGAAAGTGCAAACTGGCGATTCATTTGGGGTGAGAAGTGCTGATACATTGAGAGCTAAAGAAATATCTCACCACAAATTGGCAGCTTTGCTAAAACATGTAAAGAGAGTGCTTTGACGTCTGGTTCCCCACATTTAAACATGATAACAGCTCTTCTGGCTTTCTATCAACATGTTTGATAAGATCTCTGATCAGTTCAGAGTTCGATCAGACAGTTAAAGGTTCGTTCATTGCATCCCTCACACTACCAGATCACCAACGCTGCCAGTCGCTTCAAAACAAGATTGTAAAAAATTGTCGCAAGAGGAAAATCCGTCTTAAAATTGGGCATAACGTGTTGTAGTGAAGGTGCGGCTTTACACACAGGATATATCCCCCAGGATCATAGAAACTTCAATAAGAAAGTGGAATCAGTGAAGCACATTTTGATTTTGGTGTCTGGCCAACTTTGTGAGAAAAATACTCCATACTACTGTGAATATGAGCCATGGTGTAGCCAGGTTTACAGTCTTAGTTAGTTGAAGCACCTGTGCCAGGGCTGTTTACTTCGAGAGTGACGGTCAAACTGCTAAGTATCTGTTAGATGCTTTTACAAGCCTTAAACATTTTCAATATATTAAAAAAATGTGTTACAATTTAAAACAAATCACTTATCAGTGCATTATTGGCAGGATAGTTGGTCCCCTATTTTGCATGCAACATGCCAGAGAGATGGAGCTCCAAAAACCCCAACACACCATTGTTAATACTGTGTCAACTAAAGAGACTGACAAATAACTTGGTATTTGAATAGGGAGTCCATGCTGGAGATTACCGTACTGGGGAACATATGGAAGCTTATCTTGCAGATTCCCGGCAATCACTGATAAATTAGGGGGTAGGCTTTGAAACACTGAGCACTGGAGATGAATGAGCTCTTTGACAGAGCAAGAGAAAGAGTGAGTGAGCCAGGGTGTGAGAAAGGGACAGTGGGAGAGAGAGAGAGAGAGAGAGAGAGAGGAAGGGAGGGAAAAGCCCTGTCTGTGGTGGATGATGATGCTGATGATACACAGTATCTCGTCTCTGTGAGCTGAGTGATAAGCTAATCAGGACCACTGACAGTGATGTGTGACAGTACACACACACACACACACACACACACACACACACACACACACACACACGCACAGAAACTGATCCCCCAGGGTTGGGTCAGAACTTATCCAATCACAAAGAGAGAGCAAGAGAGAGAGAGAGAGACAGACAGACAGAGAGAGAGATAAAGAGAGACAGAGAGAGAAGGAAAGAAAGAAAGAAAGAAAGAAAGAAAGAAAGAAAGAAAGAAAGAAAGAAAGAAAGAAAGAACAGACAAGAGAAAGATACAGAGAAAAAGAAAAGAAACAGAGAAAAATTATTAATTAGGACAGTGAGACACAGATACAAAGAAACAGACAGAGAGACAAAGACAAAAAAAACAGAAAGAGAGAGAGAGAAAGAGAGAGAGGCAGAAGTCAGGGGAAAGGATTTCCTGTCAGTTCAAGTAGGCAGTGTAGGCCTGGATGATGATGTGTTTCCTTTCCCTGGGAGAGGGGTCTTTGACAGGCAGAGGGAGAGAGAGGACGAGGGGGACGAGAGACGGGGCGGGGGCAGATAACCCAAACAAACATCATGTAGACATTTTGCCAAGCGCACCAAAATTAATCACTGTCCTGTTGAGGAACTGACATTTGTCTGCAGTTACACACAGCACGGTCCAGAGAGAGAGAGAGAGAGAGAGAGAGAGAGAGAGAGAGATAAAGAGGAAGTATAGAGAGAAGAGCGAGTCCAAGGGGGGTCTCTGTCACTGTTTGTTTTGAGTGTATAAGTGTGTGCATGTGTGTGTGTTCCCCACTCGGACACACAGTGGGCCTTTGGCCAGGAACCACAGTGGTCAGTGACCGGGCCTTGTGTGTGGAGGCTGGCCAAACCACTGCGCAAGGCCATTGTGGCATGGATCTCCCTGCCCACACACATGCACACACTCAGACACACACACATAGAGTGACCTGTCGGGACCTATTCAGCATGGAGCTCCTGAACTGGCTCTTATGGGGTCAGTAGCTATTGCCAGACTCACCATTATTCAATCATTTGTTTAGTCTGTGTGCATAATTAGCTGCAGCTCAAAGATACTAAAGCCAACATTAGCTTATTTGTGCACACAGACATCTTGGTGTTTGTGCTGCAGTAAAAACGAGCACTTCGTATTTTCACATTTCCTCCAAAATGGGCTCTATTCATTCTGGATCCAAATACCTGTGTATTACTGCACAATGCAATATGTATATGAGCTTCAGGCCCTCAATGAGAACATCCCTAGATTTTTACATTTCCAATTTCACTCTCTCAATTTATGCCTTTTTTAGTCCTCATATTTCATGTTAATATCTGGTTGGGTTATTTGTTCTTGTCTTATTAAGCTGCTGGCCTTCATTTGTGGCCAAGGTAGTGCGCTTCTTAATGCACACCCCGAGCAAATAATGCAAATGTGGCATTGAAAGCCACTTATGAAATACCCAAAGGCAACTAATCTATGCTAGCCGCTTCACCCTCCTCCACTACTAATTAGGCAACAGAAAAGTGTGTAAAACCAGGTCATGCGCACACACACACACACACACACACACACACACACACACACACACACACACACACACACACAGACACACACACATATAGACGGCAGGTTCTTCATTATTACTGTCATTATACGCCACACACATTCATACTTATATAGATACACACACATGCTCCATTGGCAGGGGTCTGACGGAGACAGCAATGTAATATGCTCATATTAATCCCAGAATCCTCCACGCCTGGTGTTTTCATTTTCATTTCTTCCAGCATGACATGGGCTGCAGGCACTGAGCTCTCTGCACATGCTGGGCATGTGTGTGGCTACGTCTGCGCGTGTGCGCACGCATGCGTGAGGGTGTGTTGATAAACAACAAAAGCAGCGTCGGAAACGCACAGCCGGGCCGTGATCCAGTGCCAAAGAAATTACTTTTTGCGGCGGCGTCCTCTGCACCAGACTTGACAGTCCATCATTTAGATTTGGCTGCAGTGGATCCACAGCAAATACTCCACTGCCTCGAGCGCACAGAGAGGGCGAGAGAGAGAGAGACAGAGAGAGAGAGAGAGAGAGAGAGAGAGAGAGAGAGAGAGAGAGAGAGAGAGAGAGAGAGAGAGAGAGAGAGAGTCTCCCTCTGAAGACTGTGTCTTTTTCTCTCTGAGAAGAGAATAACACTCCAAATTACAGATTAACATCCTCTTGTCTTGTGCATCCTAAGGCAGGGAACCTACAGAGCCCCAATTAGAGAAGGAAGAAAAAGGCACTCACTGACACTCAAACTGACAAAGACACAGGGGCTGTCTTTCACACACAACACACTTCCAGCCTCACTCTACCCCTTTCTGCAGGGCATTCACTCACATTGAATCCACTGCTAATGCTCTTCAGGAACACTCGTTAAGGCTTGAGGTAACAAAACACTGCAGCTTGTCCGAAAAGGGTCTGCGTCTGGACGGGCACTGGCATTTCTGTACCTGGGTACTGGCCACACAATGCCCAGCCTGTGTCCACTGTAGCAGTCTGCCCTGCTGCCTGTGCCACTGATCAGATCAAAGCCATTTCTGCTTTTGGAGATGACACAAACTGGCCAGTGCTCTTTATCATGTACAGAATGTATATGCACAATTTCCATATCTTCACATGGCAAAACAGAATAAGACGAGTATTGTTTCACACCAAAACTAGCTAAAATGTGAGTCATGTGTTTATAAATAGATTTAAGCTTATCCTGCTGGCAAACATGAAGTAAGAAAGCTTTTTGTCTTTCTGACCAGCTCTTCCAAAGTCATCACCCTTTCCAAACCCATATTTTATTCCATAAAAAATGCAGACTAGGGCTGCACAATACATTGTTTGTTAGTTGTCATTGAGATATTGTAAGCGGTTACATACAAACGAGAACTCCAGCAAATCATTGTCCGCATTGTGTAGCTCTAACACAGACATCTCTTCACTCCCAAAAAAACACAACCATAGCGAGAAAGACATCTATAGACAGAAAGGACGTGAGGGGAGGGGGGATGTTCTTTAGCTAATTACAGTAATTAACAGTTGCAGCTTTAATTGGAGGGGAAGGCGTTAGATGAGCGAGTGTTTTGTGGCTTGCGATCGGGGTGGACTCATCATTGTCTCGATGCTTTTGTCTGGAGCGAGGTTTGGGGCTCTTTGACATGACACACGTCGGGGTTGAGCCGTCTGGGCTCATCACCCACATGCAACGGTCAGCACTAATGAGCCGGTGGGTTAATGAGAGCATGTACGCTCCACAACAAACAGCAGCGCCATTAGCTTAGCCTAGACAAACCTGTCTTTCTTTCTTTCTTTATTCTTTCTTTCGTTCCTTCGTTCATACGTTGATGTATCTCAGTCTAGTAAGCTACTGACTTACTACTACACCAGGATGAAATTTATTGTCATACTGTTTTGCTGAAGTATTTTATTTCACTTTTTGGTTTAACATTTGGGGTGAACTTCATTACCCATCATTCCATGAATTACTGAACTACAATTAAGGACGGCTACATACCGTTATTTCATTCACAAGCTTTGAATAACTCTTCAAGCTTACACTGTTTCCAGTAACATAGAGGCAGTTTTGTTGCAGATATATGTGGTATTTTAATATAATACTGTGATGTTCAGGTTTTCCCCAGGGGTCTGGTCCATAAATGAAGCATTTAATCCAAACTGCAGAATATAGGCATGGTGACGCCACTAGTTTAAAATGGTATCCTTTGTAGGAAGCTAAAGAAATTTTGGTGATTGTGAGCAGAACTGTTACAAATGTAGATAAAACATGCTACGATAAAATCAGGGTCTTGAATGGTTCATGTTTGAAAATGATTAAGTCATGAGGCAGATAACTCTTTCAGTCCACAATACTGTAGCGACCACTGGATAAAATAACATTTGTATATGACCAAGGGATTCCAAACTTTTGAACTGCAGCGTACATTTTCTTTCTCTTTTTTTCTCACGCAAAGAACCATGCAGTAACTGTTCCTTCACAAACAAGTGAGGCCCATCGCTGCTTTTTGAGGACTACAACTAGTATTTTTCATTGAAAAGAAAAAGGAAATTGAACATACTCTTCATCTCCATTTTGCAGTCGACTGCAGTGGCGAGTGACCTTTTTCGGATTGTATTGCCTTACTTTACTGTTCCGCATGTACTGTATATCATTTCCACAAAAGACCAGCCAGACGGTGCAACTCCGGGTCAAACATGAGGCATTACATCCTCCAAAAGCTCGCTCTACTCCCTCCCCTCCTCTACCGATCCCCCTCTCTCTCTTTCTCTCCCAACTCAAAGAAGCTGGCACTTAGGCTGCAAAGTGCTCGCTCATTTCACTGGCTCGTCTTTCTTAATGTGTTTGTGAAACCCCACACGTCTTTGAAATGTAAGGGGATTTATAGGAGCACGGTCCATTGAGAGATTCTGAGACACATACACACTCTTCCCTCTCTTCTTTCTTTCTGAATCTTCTGAAGCTCTTCGCCTCTTCTCCTTCCTCTCTGCTGGCTCTGTCTTTCGCCACCCTGTGTCGGGCAATTACATGCTGGCCCTGAAAAACGGCTCAACCACTGCGTCCGTCTTTTTAATAAGCTTTGGTTAAGATGGCATGTGTGAATGAGTTCAATATCCTTGTGGTGGGGAAGAGGGGGGAGAAGCTGATGCTAAAATATGAGAGATAGAGGAGTAAATAGTGTTTAGGATTTGGTGGAAAGAGGAAAGGGAGGGCCGGGTACTATCACGGTGACTCTGGCTTTCGGTTTCATCACACTGTTTTCTTTCATTCTGCACACATTCCGTAGCCTTGCTAGATATAAGCTCGGAAGCTTTTGTGGTGAAGGGTGACTTTGGAGACATGCTTTTCTGCTTCTTTGCAAAAGCTGCATAATGTTGCCTCCAGTTTGCCAATTTAAATATGAATGCACACTGAGACCGGTCATATGAATAAGTCAAAAAAGCACATTACTAATGGATCAACTCTTCACACAGCTCCGAGTGGCCTTGAATTTATGTAAAATAGGGCATATTTTTGTGGCTAAAGCTAACTGAATAAAATAATATTAAGTAGCCATTCAAATGATACTGCTTTTAAAGCCAGCAACTGGGAATAAAAGCAATATTAATACAATCTCCATGAGATATGCTTTTAGCCTTTATGCATCTGTCTGTGTCTTTTTGTGCTGTTGTGTACCTCTCCTGGCCCCTTGTGGATGCACTGACCTCACACTCTCTCTTTTAGACTAGCATGTAACTCAGAGCAGGAATAATGCAAACGTCTGGCTGGCCCCGAGCCGGAGCAGACGGTGTGTAAAAGCGCCATGTTTGAGGCCAGTAAAACGAGTCAATAAATACAGTGAGCGACTGGCGTGGAGCAAAGGCCTCTCTCTGTCTGAGGGGATACGGAGGTGAGCTGCTTCCTCTCACCCTCGCACGCAGATGACAGCCACATTATGGGCCCCTCAGTCCGTCCGGACCAGCCGCTCGCCCGCCAGCTATATCTGTCAGTGTTAAATACGCCCGCATTAGCCATGTAAACAAAGACATCCGCAGCAACTACAACACACCACTGCTGGCAGCCAGTGTGCAGCGGTTAAAGCAGCTGGTTAGCTTGCTTGTGGTCTCTCCTTAACCCTTATACCAAGTTCAGTCAGGGAAGAAAGATGAAGCTCCCCTTGCTCTATTTCTCTCTCTAGAAGTGCTGGGGGATATATTGTCAATATAGGTGTCGCACAGTCATATTGATTTTTTGCTTTAGCAGTTGTGATTGATAACAAAAACTGGCTTAGAGGAAAGGTATTTGCTGAGTGCAGTTTAAAATACATAAACTGAATAAATACATTTTCTTTCTGAAAATGTGGTTTCTGTGGTTACATTAACGGTGGTTTTCAAAATGGTCCTCTGGGCTCCTAGGACAGTCCCAGCTCTCAACAGCAAAAATATGAATGATCTGGGAGTCCCTGAGGACTAGTTTCAGAACCACTGGTTTACATTAATGTGTAAGCTTCCCTTAATGTAAAAAGCAGTACAATCAAAACATCAAACCAAGCTATGTCATGTTGCTTCTTGGATAGAGTACTAAGAACCACAGGTTCATTATCTAATGCATCATCTTATGTAAAATATACAATACAAGCTTATGAGAGCCCATACTAAATCTATAGGCATTAACATGGAGTTGGTCCCCCTTTGCATCTATAACAACTTCCACTCTTCTAGTAAGCTTTCTACAAGACTTTGGAGTGTGTCTGTGGGAATTTCTGCCCATTCATCCAGAAGAGTATTTGTGAGGTCAGACATTGATGTTAGTGGGCCTGGCTCGCAATCTCTCTTCTAGTTCATCCCAAAGGTGCCTGATGGGGTTAAAGGCAAAGCTCTGTGTAGGCCAGTCAAGTTCTTCTGCACCAAACTCACCCAACTATGCTTTTATCAACCTTGCTTTGTGCATTGGAGCTGAGACAAAAAAGGGCCTTCCTCAAACCTTTCCCACAAACTTGGAAGCATACAATTGTCCAAAATGTCTTGGTATGCTGATAAGATTTCCCTTTACTGGAACTAAGAGGCCAATGCCTACCCCTGAAAAACAACCCCATAGCATTATCCATCCTCCGCCAAACTTTACAGTTGGCACAAGGCAGTCAGTCTGGCATTCACCAAACCTAGACTCATTCATCAACCTGCCAAATAGAGAAGCATGGTTCGCCAATCCACAGAACATTTCCACTGCTCCAGAGTCCAGTGGTGGTGTGCTTTACCCCACTCCATCCGACGCTTGGCATTGTGCTTGGTGATGTAAGCCTTGCAAGCAGCTGCTTGGCCATGGAAATCCATGCCATGAAGTTCCTGGTGCACAGTTTTTGTGCTGATGTTAATGCCAGAGGAGGTTTGGAACTCTGCAGTAACTGCAGAGTAAGCAGTTCCTCATGTTCCTCAGCACTCAGTGAACCCGTTTGCTACTTCATGGCTGAGTTGCTGTGGATCCTAAACGCTTCCACTGCTCAGTAATACCACTCTTAGCCAATCGTGGTATACTTTATCTAGAAGGGAATACATTTCGCAACTTCTTGCAGAGGTGGTATCGTATTACTGTATAACGCTGAATTTCATTAAACTCATTAGAACAAGACAGACTTCATGGCTTGATGCTTAATTTTATACACCTTTGGTAATAGGACTGAATAAGCACCTGGATTCAATATTTGTTTGTCTTTTTTGTCCAAATAGTGTAGGAGTATAAACATATTTATATAGATATTGTGAGGTGAATTTTACCAACACCCACCGAGCACAACTCTCTAGCCTTTCTTTCTCTCGCTCTCTGTTTACCACCTAAATGGAGAGGCGATGACACTCAGAGCCGTCAAAATGGAGCAGCCATTAAATAAGCTAATATTTGAGTTAGAAAAAGCTCACCTGATTTCAGGTGCCCTGGGGATAAGGGTATGATTTGTTCCTTTTTTGTCACAAGCACTTTTCTTTCTTCTCTTTTTAATGCTAAAACAACATCACTTCAACAAAGCAAATACATTTAGGTCTGCACCTAGAATCAGTTTGCTTTGCTATTCTCTGCTTCCATGGTTCCTGCTCCATAGGATATGTTTACAAATGGGAACATTTCTACAGCAGAAAAGGGAGACAGCAGGGGCTTTGAATACACTCAAGCAATATTCCATACTTCCTTTACCCTCACTGCATATCTGACTTTCAATCACAGCACAGGAGTCTGGTAATAAGTCAGCCTCTCTCACCCTTTTCTGTGACACACACTTCTTTACAAAGCCTCTACATATTAGCCCTTTATCCACTGTGCACTCCGCTGCATACATCCCTATAGAAATATATGAGGCCTAAATATATCATAAGATGATCCTAAAGGGGGGGGGTTCAGGTATATATTCAGGAAGATCTCCCCCACCTCTATCTTCTTTTCTCTCTCAGTCCTCAGACATTACTGCCAGTAGCTGAATATGGACTGTATGCATCAGCAGGTCTGGAAAAAAGCATGCAGTAAGTGGTACAAATCCCCAGGCCCAAATGAAATGTATTAAACATGTGGAGTTCATAAATCCACTCTGGCTAAGGGCAGGTCAGCGTATATGTGTGTATTTCCCTCAGGAACATACTCCAAGGAATGTGCACAGGCTAAGACAGCCGTCCTGATGACAGCAGAGAAAAACACTAACATTCGACCATAAAGTGTTAAAAAGTACAGAGTAATAAACCAAATGAATGGATTCCAATTATTTCACAGCAGGTAAGTACACTGTGACATATATACTAGATATCATGCATGTACCAGATGTAAATGGCAAGAAAAGTTGAATAGGTCATAGCCTCTTTCTATCACCTTTATTATGTCATCTCCTGTACCCTAAACAGGGGCAACGGCCCTGGGCAGTGTTGAAGAGCCGCGAGTGAACTTTAACATTGAGTGCTGAATGAAAGATAGAGACGCTTGGCACAACTAAAGACACATACACACCTTCTCAACCCAGGTCTACCCAAGAGTAGATTAAATCATTCCACAGTAGTTCACACTGTTATCAGAAAAACACTTGTGACTCCCTAAAAGCCTTTTAATGGGAAGGTTCTTTAGAGTCATTATTGTAAATGATATGCAAGTGGAAAAAAAATAAAAGTTGTTTATCAGGGAAAGGGTTTTCTTAGAACCGTATGTCCACTCAAGAACCATTTAGGAACCTTTTTTTAACTATATAGTGGTGGCCAGTTACACCTGTTAGCTACGTCATGCCCATCATGCAATAAGACCAAGAGTGAAGGCTAGAATTTGCTTCCTCCGAGACACATTCTGTTATGCCAGTTCACAGACGTCTGCACTACCTAGCACCGCACTGAGTTATAGAGGAGAGGGAGGATCTGGCTCGGCCTCCTTGCCCCGGATGGTTGTGGCATCACCAGGATTTGGACGTGTGATCTCCTGAAGATTGAGCCAATGCTAAGACAATTGCGCCACTTGGGAGCCTTTGTTTTTTTTTAAGAGGGCAAAAAAACTTTTCACACTTTAAAAATGATCTCAACCTTTGAAAGGTTGTGGCATTTGTGCAGGAAACCTTTTGGGGTTTTTATTTTAAGAGTGTATGCTGGGTACCTTTGACATGGGCTGCTTTTTTATTCTCTATACTGCATCAAACAGAGGACCCTAAAAATGAAGTAATCTACTGATCAGTATGGCCAAAACTACACTGCAAATACTGTATATCCATTACAGAAACATGGAAACTCCCTGAGCTGGATTAGGCATTATGCAAGTGGTATAAGCTGTTTTGTATCCTCCACAGGGAAGATGGGAAGTAATTATGTCTTTTTTCGAGATGGCTAATCTGCTTGGATCAGTGGAGATCAGACACAGTAAGAAAAGAGTTAGTCATCAGCTGGAGCTCAAGAGCCGGGCTCATTCCGAAAAATCCTGGCAACAGCCGTTCAGCCTCGAACAGCAACAATGCTTGTTTTTGCTGGTCTGCGAAATCTAAGCAAAACCAAGGTCAATTGTGCAGGCATAGGTTTTAAAAGCACTCATGGAGCGTCATCCGTCAAGTACTATAGAGCAGTGCTCCATGGAGTGTGCTGTACCAAATATGTGTGTACGAGTGTGGGTGTGTAGTGGACCTATGAACTCCATTAGTATGGGCCATGGTTTCTAACCCCTGCCAGCTTCTGTGGAGAAAGAGCAGTCCCATGTTGCGAGCATTAGCTCGGGAAAAACCACCAGGGACTTCGCCTTGGCGATATGGAGGGTTTCAGATTAGTCCATGAAAATGTGAACAAAGTCGTCTCTTTTAGCGTCAGCCCATGTTATTACTAGAAGTAAAACAAATAAGACCCCAGCACATTTTAAATCGCTTCCTGTCGCATTTCAAAGTATAATTTAATCATTTTTTCTCCCTCCCGTTCTTTCCCTTTCTTTTGCCCCCTCTCACGAGACACGTGACAATTACTTCATCACCGCCTAGTGACGGATTAAAAAGTTGTCAAATTAAATATTAAAGGGGTTCTGCAGACGGCTGTGAATTTGTTTAAGGAATAACAGAGATCGGAGCTGAAACGTAGAACCTATATGCATATTTTATACCATAGGGACTGCATCCATATATTTTCCTCTGGGCCACCTACTTAGAAATAAAGTGTGCAGAGTCCATGGATGTAGCTTCACGCTGTGTAGGAGTGTTAACATTGGTGAGAGCTGCTTTTGTGCTTTGCTGTCAAAAGGAATATGGCTATGTATGATCATGCCGAATAAAGATATGAATTCATTCACTACGCATGAATATTTTGTTAATGGATTCTATTGTGCACGCAAAGAATAAAGCGACCAGTTCTTTTTCATGCAGCTTGAATCAGAACCCACTGAAACAGTAGTTAACAGCATTTAATTTTCAATAACGCCGCAGATCTTGGGAGAAGAGGAGAAGAAAGAGGAAGAGAGGAGAAATACCCTGGTGGAATAAGCTGCAACACAAGAAGCGCTCTTTTGTGTTGGCAGAAAACGGAAGTGACAGGTGACAGTTACGGAACGGCGCTTTTCCAGAGATCAAAATTGCGTGAGCTACAAAGAGGATATGCCTGGATGTAGCACGGTTAGGTCTTTATAAAGAAGCTGCACTTTTGTCGCCATATCACAGCACAGACAACATTGATTCTTTGAAACAATGACTAATCAATAGAACAAAAGTCTCCCCTTCACAAAGTTTCCCAGGTAGATTTCACCTCTGTCTCAATTAAAGCGTATCTGCTGTATAATGTATTAAAAGAAGGGGTCAATGTTTTATCTTCAAAAACACATTTTCTTACAAAATAGCACAAAATCACTAACGCCAGTAAGCTAGTCAAAATCATAGCTATCAAAGTATGATTGTTTGCCAACATTTTCAGTAAACATGTTAAAATACTAATAGTACCTATGTCGCCAAACATTGATGCTGTGTTGTTTTTATGCTTGGGTTTGTCCATTTTAGAACTGGATGCAGTTCTATGATCAATTCTATGTATAAGCCTTCATACTGTGGTTTATAATTATACACTCTTGCAGTCAGCATCACTGTCATGGGGAGGACCTGCTGTACATATGTGACCATCTGTGTCTGCTGTGTTGGAGTGGATTTCATTGTCTACAACACTGACTCACAGTTAAGAGTAGTTATAGCACTGAAGACTGATGGCATAAACCAGTGCAGCACTTTGATGTGATGTCATCACACATCACCGCTGAATGATGGTGGGGTTGGCATGGGATGACTGGCAAAGCCAGAGTCAGCACAGTCTGTGTGTGTGTGTGTGTGTGTGTGTGTGTGTGTGTGTGTGTGTGTGTGTGTGTGTGTGTGTGTGTGTGTGTGTGTGTGTGTGTGCGCTGTGCGAGTGTAAGACTGCATGTGTACACTGTAAGAAAGTGCTGTGCTAGGCTATACTAAATCTAGGACATGGGCTAAAATTAGCATCTCGCTGAGAGACAGTGTGGACTATGCCATAGTGATTTGGTCACGTTAGCAGTCCACTTCAGCCTGGTTCATACCACAACACAGGATCTGAAACAGACATGGTACCTTCCCCACGAGGACCACAGAGAAAAATATGATTTAACTGAATGAACATTTCGAAGACCTGTGCATGTGTTTCTGGCTACCGTACCCAAAAGTGCCATACGCACACCTCCCAGTGATCCTCTTTCATAGAGCAACAATGCAAATATATAGCCACCTAGAGGATGAGCAGAATGTCAAAGAACCAGCGAAGAATATTAATTGACCTATCCATGCTCTGCCCACAAATGCATTGTTTCACAGCAACTGTTGCAGGGATGGACAAGTCTGTCATTTCCAACCTGCATAGTTTTGATTGCGCACAACAAAATAGTTTGGCTCGGTATCGTAGCTGGAGTTCATGTAGTGACCCTATTATGACTACTAGAATTTCTTATTAGGTCAAACTGAGATTTTCATCAGAATTGTGTAAATATAATCAGTTACTGTGGAAGAAAGCATTTGTGGGCGGAGCATAGATATGACACAACATACTTAAACATGGAATATTTTAAGATTGTATCTCCTTTTCTACCTCCGCTCTTCTATTGTAAATAGGCTCTGCAACCCAAGCTTTTTCCCCCACTTTTAATCCTTTCACACACACCTCCCTGCCTTGGTTATTTACTCTTCTTTCTCTCTTCCATTCACTCTATCACCTTCTCTTACACCACATTTCTTTTTCTCTCTTTGCAGACTGCATAATTAATGACCCCGCTATGCTGTCAGTGGAGTCACGTGCTGGTTGACGATTCAGTCGGCTCTGTGCTCCATGAGCCACCCTTTACCCAGCAACATTAACTAGAGAGAGCAGTTCTGCTCGGCACAGCTACAGCGTCAGTCTGCCTCTCGTCCTCCCTGCACCTTTTGTTTCATCACTGTGATGGAGAAGGGGAGCGGAGGCGAGCACAGCAGCAGCTCGCGCTCCAGAGGGCCCCTGCCTAACCTCATCTATTATGCATTTGCAGCCTCTGAACGGATCGCTGACTGATCCTCAAATATTTCTTGAGGCTCAGGCATCTTTTAGCTATATTCTTTTCGCATCAGCCTTGCCAGGCTATTAGCCTACGAGAGCTTGCTGTTGTGTGACACGGAGCTGAAATTATGAATTGCGGCTATGGAGAGAGGGAGGCGTTGTAGGCTGATGGGAGCGAGCTGGTGATTGGTGGGTGATAGGAATGCTGTTTGGTGACACAAACGGAATTCTATCTGCAGGAGCGCTCCCTCTGGAGCACTGCTACACAAGAGGAGGCTGCACAGCATTCCCCATGCTCGAGTTGAAACTCATACATTTCAATAGGGAGCCATTTCAAACCGAAGACCTGGCGATTAGGCTCAGAAGCCTGCCATTTTGTTCGAATACATTGAATTCCCAAGGCAATTTTGTTGCCGTTTTACTTGTCAAAAACAATTGGTGGCGGACAGTGGGGGAGAGGGAAATAATACATACTGCCTCTGACTGAAACCTGGGTTTCGCAACATACAGTGCAGAGTGAATCTTCTTGAACCTCCACTCTTTCACCTCTCCCATATTTCTTTTTTTACCTAGCCTCCTCCGTTTTCTCCTCTTTCTCTCTCTCTGCCCCTCCCCCCACCCAACTTCTCTCCCTCCCTTGGAGGCCTTGTGTGTTGGGGCTTGGGCCGAGACACAGATTAAGTGACTTGATCCTGCAAACATCCGAGGAATTCAGGCCCGCAAAGAGGTCAGTGTGAGGCCGAGGGGATAGCCTTACACGCACGTGCACACTGACACACACACACACACACAGACACACACACACACACACACACACACACACGCACACACAAGCACAGCCTCTTCCATTAGCCTGTCAGAGGTGCTGTCACCAGCGTGGCCCTACAGGGCTTTCACAAGGAGAAATAGCCTCAACAAGCTGGCCCCATGCTCCTTAATGGCAGACCATTGACTCACGGCTACTCTGGACAATTACAGCCCAGTGAAAAACATAAAGCCAGGAGAGAGGGGAAAAAAGTACTTGTTAGATGCTCTTTTTCAAAAATATAGTGTAGGGAGTATATCAGGTGAAATGGAATGTCTTTGCCACAGTTGGACTGTAATGAAACAAT
Organism: Pygocentrus nattereri; assembly: GCF_015220715.1. Taxonomy (NCBI): domain Eukaryota; kingdom Metazoa; phylum Chordata; class Actinopteri; order Characiformes; family Serrasalmidae; genus Pygocentrus; species Pygocentrus nattereri. The sequence continues at coordinate 20,748,176 of NC_051239.1, forward strand.
TCAGATCTTTTCATAATAAAAGGCACAGCCATAAAACTGCACTTTTAAATATGGGCTAATGGAATTATGCAGGCTATTTGTAGCCTCCCCCCTTTCTGGGTGCTGTGGATGTGCAGTTGGCTGCTTAATTGCCAAGAGGTTTCATATGGAGAGACAGAGGAAAGGCCTAGAGTCAGAGCATGGGCCACTTTTCACAAATGGCCTCTTTATTGGATTACTGCTCCATCTTAAGCCCTAGTGTCCAGCTATAATGCCATGTCTTCCACTAAAGTTCACTTGTTTGGGAATGCCACATTAGGTAAACACAAACGCAGACCGCAGTCTCCTGCTCTTTCGCTCAATTGGATTTTCGCTGTCTTGCCAGGGCATGAGACAGTCAAATGAAAATGTAAAATGCTGAACTTAAACAGTGGCTTAGGGGCCTTCTGAGGATTTATCATAGGTCATGCAGGCACGTGAACTTTGAGGGATAAATGATGCTTTTGTGAATACCTGGACATTTATAAATGCAGCAGAGAAAAGTCTGATATTTCCTAACTAGCCTATATTAGCAGACAGAACAAACAACTGGTTTAAGCAACAGTGGCAAGATAATCTGTCAAGATATACATAGTGACACCTAGGACACAGTAGTCTTCACAACACTCATCCTCAGCTGTCATTCACATCGTTGAAACCCCCCTGCTGACTAACATTTTTCAGTTTTTATAGCATCCAGTGACACAGTTAGCTGTCCTGAATCAGGCACTTAGCCTCTGTGGTATATCTGCTAGCATTGCAATTTTTATGAGCTTCTTAGCAGAAGGTCCAGCCTGATGTTAAAGCCCAGCAAGCAATGTGGAGGCAGGGCAGCCAGCAGTCAGTGTGCAGCATGGCGATGACACACGGCATGTTAGCAGCTAATTCTACCTCATTTATTTTACTTATCCAGAAGATTCCAAGAGCTGACGAGGGAACACGCTGACCTTGTCAACTTTTCTCTTCCAATCCCACTTTCTCCATCCTTCTGTCTGGTTCTGTGGTGCTTCCTGCATGCATTCTCTTGCTGTCTAAGGGAAGAAGGTGGTTTTGTGTGCCATTTTGAAACAGCTGTCTGTTAGCTGCTAATTGAACTAGCTTACAGTAAAAATGGGGCACTCTTGGTAACACAGGGCCACGTTTAAATCCATTGCCATATTCTGTTACTGTTTGCCCAGAGTGGATGTAAGACTGTTACTTAAGCAGGGTGTTAATCTTGAAAGGAGTGTCTAAATTGAGTGAAACACAGCTGCTTAGGCATTAGCGCGTGTGTACAATTTTTCCACTGCAGCTTTGGCATGCTTACCGCAGAGGGTTGTGGAATGAGGACGACAAAAAAAGAAAGAGGAGAGGTAAAGAAGGAGAGAGGAGAACATCTTTTAGCTCGCCAATAAATCCTCATTATTTGAAATGGCGTCTTTGAGAGCTAAGAGCGTTGTGGTGTGTGTTCTCTTAATCTTGCAGTCGGTGGTAGTCTCTGCGAGGCAGCCTGGGTTAATGCAATATCACAGTTGGGCGCCTCACCATGACACTTAAACCCCCTATTAGTAAAACACTCCCTTTCCACATTGTAAAAATGAGCCTCGGCTGCCACTTCCACAAGCAAGCTGGCAAAATCAGATGATTTATAATTGTCAGTGAGTAAAAAAGCTACAGCCAGTGTGTATTACCTGTAATTTGGGCTGTGATGCCATACACAAAATTGGCTCATATCACTCACAAAAGTCAAGCATAATAACAGTATACAGCATATATAACAGTAAAAATAACCGTAGATAAAATTGCTTAAAATGCATATACACTAAGCAAAAGGTAAAAAAGCCACAACCACATTGTTTGCAGAGAAACAAAGAGCAGTGGCTCATCAAGTGTACTGGTACATAAATTAATATCCTGAATAGCACCATAATTGGAAGCTACAGTGGTGGAAAGCAGAGGAAATTCATACAGGCAGGCATGAAGAGCCACAGATGAGCTTTTTAAACAACAGAGAATGCAAAGCACCATGTCCTCACTGTGGGTTACATCAAATGATCCTAGCATATTTCAGAACATCACTTATTTAGAAGAAAATGAGCAAATAGCTGCTCAGTGGCAAGCAGTCAGACCAGAAAAAAATACTCTGGAGTGCAAGGAATGTTTATGGTTTGGTTTCCGTTTTTATCTCAGTCGAATCAACTAAAGAGCATTGTGAACTTGCTGTCACATTGAATGAGTTACAGTGGACTGCAGCTGGGGTTCTCGCGCCCGAGTCTTCCTCGCAGACCTGGCATGCGTGCTTTATAGCTCAGGTGCTCCGAGCCGCTGTAAATTTGGCTTTTATTAAAAGAGAATTAAAAAATGAAGATGAATCAAAGGGCAGTCTCAGATTCGGCACATCGCGACCCTGGAAAAGGACCGAGAACTTTCCTGGGTGGAAGTGAAAAAGTGTATTTTGGCTTGAAGGATGCAGGTAGAAAACAGGTCTGAGAGACTGACAGCAAGAGTTCAGGTCAGCAATTGATGGCAGCATAAAAGGGTCAGGTGATGGATAAAACACAGAAGAGAGAGAAGGATTAATAGGCTAAAAAAAAAGTACAGCAGATGAGCATCTCTCGCTGTTGTGAAGGACTTATGTTTGTGAAGCCTCTCCATGCCTGCTGAGCATCTGTGCTCATGAGCCATGCCCACGGCTGCCAGGCTTACCCGAACGCGCGTGCCCAGGCTAGCCGCGCCATGCCACCGCAGCGCTACGTTTGCCCGCACGCGTCCTCCAGTCTCCTCCTCCCCCGACGTGCCGGGTCTCTCCAGCTGCAGCTTAATTTCCTGTGACTTGCCTAATTACTGTAATTAAGGATTAATTGCCATTAATTATTCACACATAAGCTCATCGCAAATCATGGGGTAAATGTCTTCTGAAAGCTGCCATACTAGCCATGGATAAACACACTGGGATGCTTCAGGCAGCTGAATCTATCACTCAAGCCCGCAGCGAAAGGAGCCTCCTGGCCCGCCTACCTTACCAAAACAGCCATAAGTCTCCACAAGAGGAACTGCTCCAGCCCAGCTGGCCTGATCAGGCCGAGCTCACCTTGCATTCTCCCATATTACTTAGGCTCAATTCCAAATAGTACCCTGTTTGCGTGCAGAAGCCATTATTTCATGACCTATATAGCGCACTATTTAGGGAGTGAGGATCCAATGGGCTTCAGCTTTAGACCATTGTAAAGATGGACAGATGAGCATTGACAGAATGAGCGACTAAAAGTGCTTAGACATTTAAACTATGAGAGCTTAAGATGGGAGTTTAAAATGGAGGAGGTGAAAACTGAAGAGGTTTAAGCTGCTGTGATCTTCTGGAAGGACCCTGTAGTTTAAACAAGAAGTTAACATGAAACATGGGAGTGTGTTTGAAAGAGAGTCAGGGTTTGCTGCTTTCGATTCTCCAGAGGGTTCCTTGCTAGAAGTGGGTTCGAATTATCAGTCTAAAACACTGACTTTCTCACACTCTTTTCGTCTGAAGCTATGCACCACGGGGAAGCATCCAAGAAGAGGTCAAGAAAAAAAGTTCCACAGCCTACAGTATCTTTCTCTTCTGCTGTCTTATTTTCAAACATGGCTGTCTACTAGCCCGATAAGTGAAGTCCAGCTGTGACTATGACTCCTATCACATACGCTTGATCTATTCGAATTCTCTACAAACTAGCCGAAGGTCTGGAGCTCGGCTTCTTCAGCTCGCTGCTGGAGGTCGGCAAGCGTCTTAGGAAAAAAGCCCTTGCGTTTCGGAGGCAATAGTTTTAAAAGCTCACGCTTCATAAAATCATAATAATGGCCATCATGTAAATCTGCTGAATATGAAATGTCTGCCGGGAGGTGGCATGCAAATAGTATTTAAAAAGCCGACACTTTTACAGGGTCCTAAATCAGCCCTGCTTCAGTTTGGTTCATGAAACGGCTGTGGAAGGGAGGAAGAGAAAGGGGGCAAAAGGAGAGAGAGAGAGCGAGCAAGGAAGACAGAGAGAGAGAGAGAGAGAGAGCGAGAGAGAGAGAGAGGCTGACGCTTTACAGCTGGTCTGTGAAACTTCACAGCACCCTGACAAACTCAGTCATAATAGACTGAGCTGACAATTACTCTCCGACTCTTGAGGCTCTGTCGCTAAAGCGTCTGCTCGCCCAGCGCTGACGAGAGACTGCAGAAGTGCTGCCCTAGGTCTTTTAAACATAAATGGGGGGAGAGAGAGAGAGAGAGAGAGAGAGAGAGAGAGGGGCACTAATTGTTCTGCTGGTGCCTTCTGCTTTAGATTAATGCAGGGAAACATTTTCATTTGGGTACATAAGTTTGTTTGTCTGATTTAAACATTTATGCTAATGGCCCTTCTGCTGGCTCTTTAATGCTTTACACACTGTTGTAAACAGCTCCTGAGCATATCCATCACACCAAGCCATTCACTCTCTCTCACTCCCTCTCTCTCTCTCTCTCTCTCTCTATGGAGTCTCAGACAGAAGTACACACACACACACACACACACACACACACACACACACACACACACACACACACACACGTAACTGTCACATGAAGGAATTAGGGATAAAGCATGTTTAAAAGAAAAACATGTACTTTCATAAAGTCAACAGTGCTATGCCTTATATATACAGCACACAGGGCCAGAAGGCGGTACTTATCGTCTGCATGACACCACCACTTTTGTGACATCAATACCAGCACTGGAACCTTGAATATCAACTGTTACTAATACAGATTCAATACTTTTCCATTAAAATGTACTAAAGTTCACTATTTCTCCTTCGATACCTCTGTAAGCTACCTAGGATGCCTATTTGGCTTTTTTGGGCTTAAATAGGTACATGCATATGCATATAAAAATGCAGAAGACTCAAGTAAGTTCACTGGTCATTTTGTAGACATTGCAGCCCTGGATTCCTATCATCTGCACTGTAAACCGAACTAGTGAGTTTCTGTACAAACCATCGCATATCGAACCCCTCTGAATGACATTTGCATCACAGCCACTGAATTATTCAGAAGAAAACCTATGGATTCCCCTTAAGGACAGTTTCTAAAGTAATACTCAAACTGCCTAAACACTCTTCTATCTCACAGATTGAACTACCCCTAGCAACATGACAACACACACAATGTGCTATTTCAGGCTAGACTTGTTACAGAACTTGATCAGATTCATTGCTTCTTTCCTCCAAATCCAATCCAGCATTTTCTGGTGAGATCAGACCAATACCGATACCTGTCAATAGTGACAGACCATCTCTAACTATGTCTCATGGCCCTGCTGGACTGATGAGCTGTGCTTTTCTTAGAGATGTATTTTGTGATTTATAATATGCATTATGTTTTTGATTCATATAACAGATTGGAAATTTAGTTTTCAATTACTGAGCTACTATGCATTCCAATCACTCAGCCTTTATATTCCTGCTATTCCTGCTTCATTGCGATGAACTTACACAAAGTCTTCTGAGGTCGCAGGGTGGTGCAAGTGTGCATGTGTTCATTTTCATTTGTATTTGTGCACGCAGACACACACACCCACACACCCACACACACACCCACACACACACACACACACACACACAGACAGACACCTCTCTGACATCTCTCAGCATGAGCATGCCTCACCATCATCTAATTGATAGTTCCCTCTTTATTCTCTCTCTCTCTCTCTCTCTCTCTCTCTCTCTCTCTCTCTCTCAGCTGTCAGGGTCCCAGTGTTGCCTTCATTTATGGACTCCCAACTGCCACCACTAGGGTAATTACACTTTATGTGTTAATTGGTGTAAATACAAAGCTGCACCCACAGACTTCATGCCACACCTATAAATTGTGCCTGTGATAAGAGTGAGATGAGACGAGAGAAGTGAATGTGTGCATGCAAGTATGACAGCATCAATGCGTGCGACAGTGCAAACTTTCCTATTAAGCAAGAAAGGTGTAGCATGTTTTAAAGCGTAAATACAAGACAGCTTTTCAGGCCCTACTCATGAGTATCTCATGTATCTAGACGTCTTTTTACAAACCAGACAACTAGCTTCTTCCATAAAAATATAACCAAAAATATAACAAGTCAGCAATGTTTACAATGTTAAATTGGCAATAATGTTCTATAAATCTGTTTCAGTTTAAATGTCATAATAGAAAGAAAAAATGACAAAAAACCACTCTAAACGTCTTAAAGCAAATTTTTCACATGCAAACACAAACAGCTACAAACCCAGATGCCTGTTTACCCTCTTGTGCCCCCCCCCCTTTACTGCAGGCCCTTTTTGGAAAGTCTCTGTTGTCAGCAGATGTCCTTCCACTGGAGACAAAAGAAATGAGAAGGGCTTTGGATATCATCAGCATAGAAATGAGGCAGGCTCTCTCTCTCTCTCTTTAGGCCCGGCCCGGCCCCCAGGCCTGCAGCTCCAGCCACTGTGCTACCTTTTCAACTTGCAAATGACAATGTCACCAAACGCTATCCTTCCATCAATCAAGTCAAGGGGGTCATGAATATACAAAAGGCAAACGTGGAGACTTGGCTACCTCCCGCTGCTTCACTTGGCCCAATTATACAGGGTTCCTCTCTCTCTCTCTCTCTCTCTCTCTCTCTCTCTGTTTCTCTCTTTCTCCATGTTTTTCTTTCTTTTTTCAGTCTTAAAGGGTGCTAGCCTTAGGCTCAATCAAGGTAGGTCAGGCATGGTCCTCATAGGCCCACATAGGAGTGGACTGCAAATGCAAGTTCAGCATGGATGGCCAATGTCATCTTTCTTTTGCATTGTTACTGCTAGTGGCCAAGAGACAGGAGAGGCAGTTCTCTCTAAAGTGCACACACATCAACAGAGAATACTAGACACAAGCTTACACATTCATACACACACACACACACACTTTAACATTCACTCATCTGACCGCCTCCCAACATACACACACATGCACACACACAAGCAGGGATGGCCCAGCTGTCAACTCCTAGAGGGTGCATTAGCATTCTAAGTGATATCCTGCACTGCTCTCTGATGAATTAGTGTGTGTGGGTAACTAATGACCTCCCTACCGAAAGAGGAACTGATAGTCAATGGCTGCTCCTGATCAATACTGCAGAGCTGAATCCAGCCACCGACATATCATTCTCAAGGCCAAAGGCATGTCTTACACACACACACGCTTACAGGCACGTTCACAGGCAGGATTCGCTATCAACAGAGTCATCAAGTTCACTGGCGTTTAAAACTGTATTAAATATACAAGAAAACGTGTGAGATCATCTCGGTGCTAGTTTGCAGAAAAGGGCTTGATTACAGTTTGTTTAACCTCTAGAACCACACTCTCTCCATGTGACCCAAGCGAGCACTGGTCTAGTTTTGACAACTGTGTTCCGGCACACATGTCTATTTCAAAGATGTAGTCGTATAAATTTGCAGACATCACTAATGACAGAGGAACAGTAAAGGTAGGCGAAGACTAACAAAGGCTTTGACTAAAATAAAAAATCCAACAAAGAAAAGAAAAAAAATCCTGAAGTGAGAGGCACAA